>NW_006441955.1:31208785-31238223 GCF_000325575.1 Pteropus alecto | reverse complement strand
AGGTTCTACTCCCAGTTTTATCTCTACCTGGCTTTAGTTCTCTGGATTTTAAGTCCTTCATGTTAGGATGAAATTAGATGTGATTGGTAAGGAAGGTAATAATATAAAATAATAGTGAATAGCTCAAATTTTAGATACAGATCTAATTTGCAATAAATAGCTATATGATCATGGATGAATTATGTAAGACTCAGTTTCCTTTTCTTTAAAATGGAGATAACAGAATTTACATCATAAGTAAGATATAAGTGAGGATTTACTGAAATAATACTTAAATTGTAAAGTGCTTAGCCTTAATATCTGGAATACTCAATTGTTAGCTATTATAGATTACTAATAAATAGATTCACAAAGCTCCATTCTAGTAATCAGGGTACATTCAATGGAAATAACAGTGAAGGGTACATTCAATGGAAATAACAGTGATACAAACAGATCAAGTGAATTAAAAAAAAAAAGTTCAAAAGCCTTTTAAATGTTCATGATTCACTAGGACTTCAGTTTGGTGAAGGAAAAAGCTGGGTCTTCTTCATATACCTTTATAACTCAAGCATCTAAACTGTGTCTGTCAAAAACAGGTAAAAAAAAATCTGTTTAATGTATCGAGTTTTTCTAAAATTACTAAAAATTAATAGCTAAAATTTAGAAATAAAACTATAGAAATTTTAAGCATTTTCCAACTAATGAAAAAAATTATATTTTGAAGAACACAATGTAAAAGTTTCAAAGTTGTATATCTAAAAGCCAGTCAATAGAGTAATGGCATTCATTACACAGTATTTCGGTTATTTTCTTCTGACATAAGAGAACTAGTAAAGTTTAAGTCCATTTAGTTCCAGAATTTATGAGCTATTTCATAAATCAGGAATGTATGTAGAAAATTATTTAATTTACCTACCATTTCATACCCAAATAAGGACCAATGTCTTGAAGAAGTCTTAATAAAGAAAATTATTATATATAAATAGGAAAAAAAGCTATAGAAATATGACAATCTATGGTCTGAGAAAATTAGATTTGAAGGACAATGACAAAAAATGTTGTTTCGGTTACACATTAAAAAATTCAATACGGCAACTAAAAGAGCTGTCATTAACTGTAAAACATTATAAAAAATTAAACTATATAAAGGAAACAAATATAATCTAAACATCTAAAGATAACCATTGTTAACATTTTTGTGGTACTGACATTATTGTGTAATGACAGCACTAGTGGTTTATTCAAACACTTACTATGTGCCAGACGCTTTCCTATAGAAATAAATTAAATAACCCTCAAGAAAGCTTATTATCAACTAGAGGAGACATATGTAAAAAAAACTGCACTATATCATTAACAAGTACCACAACAGAGCTGTTGCAAGATTCGCTGGAAGGACAAGTGAAGAATGCATTTAACTTTTACACCTAACAAGATCATGTGAATTCTCAAAACAACATATAAATATATTAAATTGTATATATTTATTCATCCAAAATTTTAACATAAAAATTTGAAGTTAAAATTGATTCTACTAAATGTTAATGATGTCTCTAAGTAGTAAAAGTCTAAAAATAAAGATATTTCTTAACAGACCTTTTTGTCTTTCACTTACCATAAGCTGTTCCTGGGCCAAATTCAGTCCCTGCATCAATCATATATTGCCCCAAAAGTTCTGGGTTATTTATACGACTTGGAGCTTTTCTATCCAGTTTCTCATAAACAAATTCTTCTATCCTGGCATCTAGGAGAAAGGTTTCAAAAGAGCAAAACTATTTAAAAGGCTGTTTTGTTCTACTACTAGCCATTTATCACCCTGTAAAATAAACATGAAACATGAAATTAGCATGCTTTCAAGTACATATCTTAATATATAATTTTTAATTTATATATTAGGGTATTATATAGCTCTAAGAAACTTACATTGTAGAAATACAATAAAATGTTTTGGAACAAAAATATTTTAAAATAAAGTAAAACTATTATATGAGTATTTCATGGGATTTTATGTTCCAAACAAGGTTTGGTATTTATTTTTTAATGAAGTTGTTTTTTGCCCTATTCACCTAGTATCTAACTTTCAACTCTGAATATCTGTTCATAATTTAAAAATCAGGAATTTACAGCTATAAAAATATGGATATAAGGTACCCAGAAGAACCAAAGAGTGCCATACTCTGACACCTCTTCCCCACTTTTGCTTGCTTGCAAGCTCTCTCCTCCTAGAGTTTAAATATAGGCACAGGAGTTTATAAAGAATAAGGCAATCCAGGCTTGGAATAGTCTATAGACAGAGATCAACAATATGATGCCTTGGCTTAATTTTATTTATGTTTAAATATCTCTGAGGATGTATTTACTCAAAAGAGTTTATTGTTAAAAATAGCTTTCAAATACAAGACAAATGGTTAAAGCAATGATAGGAAATCAGTATAAAGGAGGAAAAAAAGGGGAAAAAATGAGTAAAATATGAATAAACACTTCTTAACATAATATTTAAGAAAGTCACATTTACACTGCTGCCTAATAGTGAGGTAGTTCAGGGACAAATGAGAAAAACGTCTGTTTCCAGAAACAATGATTAAATATATATTAAAATTAAAATCCAAAAAGCAGCTTAGTTAAATAGGTTCCTTCTAAGTACTTAATTCTAAGCACATAATTCCTCTACAAGTAGAAGTTTCACATAGTGCACTGAAAATTTCAAAAATGAGCTGAACTAGTAACAAAAACACTTCAAGAGTTGGCAAGTGTTTATTATAATACATAAACTAGGCAGTTGGACTACTCGCTTTTCTAGTAGTCTCTGATGCAGTGTCAGAAGTTTCGAAGCATGAATTTAAAAACTATCAAATTAGCTGAAACCAAAATGAGTCAGTTCAAAACATAATCATTTAGAAGATGTTACCTAAATTTCAGAATTTCATTTACTGACTGTGAGAGTGATTCTTAGAAAGCTTTGCTGTTTTCTATTTAGTTAAGTTTAGAGTTGAATGCCATGTTGATTTTGTTCAGTTAACAAAACATTTGGTATATTTTAAATGTTTCATTTCCATAAGTCATAATAAAACCTTAAGTATGTAGGCAAGTCTGCTATAATTCAATATACATTTCTGCAAAAACTTAGGTTCTGAAAAATCATACAGTAAAAATAACAGGGCTTACAAGAAGAGTTGGGTTTGATCACTCAAAATCTATGTAACTTTATAACTGGAGCACAAACAAAACCCAAAAATAATTCTGTTACTACTTCAGACTTAAATAACTAATGTAAAATTGTATTATATGAGCCATCATAATTCTTTATAGTGACACCATTCCTGTTCATCAGTTGTGTATGAGCTTATCTGCTATTCAGAAGAACATGTTGTAGAACAGACTATAAATGCGAGGAACTCTGGATAGAGCAAGGAACAAGAGTAAAATGTCTACTACTTTTTCTTTAAGGTGCCATGGTATATAATGTAAGGAGCCTTAAATGAATAAGAGGTACCACATGGTTTCCACAGATAATAGGCCTCAAAGTGTAAAGGCCTATTTTAAAAAGTCACCACAATTTAACTAAAATAGCACAGAATTACTAATATTTTTAAATATTTGCAAGGTTGAGTTGAGTGATCTGAAAACCTTAGAGTTGTGTGAAATCAAATGAAAATGATTTATATAAAAATGTAAAGCTTAACATAAACATAAATAATTGGTAACTAATTAACTTTCTATATAATTTCCCCTTAATTACTTAGGGATAATTCTCCCTGTATGAAAAAAGATTAACTTATTTTCACATCCCTCTTAAAATTCAAAGTCACTGAATTTGAGTGCCTGAAATTGAGTTTTCAAGAGGATTCTACAAAGGCCTGAAAAACATTATTTGTCAATTTATTAGAGGGTACACAAAGAAGTGTTTATCACTCACTTCTTCACCAAAAGCACACAAAAATAACCATAAACTTCAAAGCTGCAAACCAAAAAATTCTGATTTCCAAAAGCCAGTAAAACTTTGTTTTTCACATTAAAAAACCTACCAACAGTACCTTTTAATAAGATTAGTCATTAAGGTAGACAAAAGTAAAAAGTTTCTTACTTGGGTTCGGCTGCAATAATACTTCAGTTTGTTTCATTATTTTTTCTGTCCATATTTTGGTACATTCAGCTTTACTAAGGAGGTTCTCTAAGTGAGCATCCAATTCTGTCTTCTCTGCCTGGCCAAGCTTTTCTTCTGTGAACTGTTATTGATTATTAAAAAAAAAAAAAAAATTAAATATACCTCAAATACATTTTAGGAACTTATATCAAAAATAAAAAGAAAATTCAAATCCAAATAATCTCAAACATACAAAAAAATTATTTATAAACCACTGCATATGAATGTTACTTTATTTTTTCTTCTATGGTAATTTATCTATACCCCTGTGGCACTTATTATGACCCTTATAGTTAACACATATCTTAGTTTTGCTAAAATGTATGGTGTGAACTTTATAGAAAATCTAGCATATAGCCTGGTATATAAAGCATATAAATATTTCTTACTTATAAAGGTAGTTTAGTATAGTGGTAAGGAGTAAGAGCTTTGAGTCAGTTGAATTTGAATTCATATCCTGGCTGCAATGCTGTGTAACCTGAACAAACTTTTATATATTTCTTAGGCATCCTCTATCATAAAAGAGAGACAATACTATCTTGTAGTGCTTTGAGAATTAAGTAAGAGTATGTATATAAATCACTTTGTTCAGTGCCTGGTAACTATTATTTTGAATTTAAAAAGGGCTGTTTATGTTTAATGTGGCTTTGTATTATTGGCATTTTAATCACACCTAGTTAGATAGGCTTTTATGGGATGTTCAGGAAAACTATCATTTAAGTTGTTTCTTCAGGATATATATGTTCCAGCAACTGATTTACAGACTAACTTTTGGAATATATACTATTCGTACTAGGAAGGCATCTTTTAAAGATTATAAAATAAAGTTAAATACTCAATGTATCAATTTTATTATCTTGAGTGGCTTTTGAGAAAAGGCGGATAACAGAGAAGCAAAAAGATTTCCATGTAGATTTTGTGGATACTTCTGGATACTTTTAACTAAAAGTGATGATGACACAGGCTGCTTTATCATGCATAATTATTTTCTAGCATTTGTGGCTTTCCCCCATTTTAAGAGGTATGTCATTGGCACTAATTCTATGCTCTTTAGTTGTGACTTATTTCTGGCTAATAATATGTTCATCTTGCTTTTTCTCTTTCTTTCTCTCATTTCTTAAAATATCTTTTGTTGCTCTATTTTTCTGAGTTTTATTATGTTTCTTCCGGCATCCTTCTTCTTGGTCTAATACTTTCAATTGATTGTCAGCACTTTTAGCTAAAAGGTCCTCTAGAATGTTATTCTTAGACCTCTGGTTACAACCCCCCACCAAAGGTCTCGTTCAGGGGCTAGAAATAACAGTTTCAACAGCTTTTATAAAGTCTTAGGTCTTTTTGAGACTGCCCTGCAGCCAAGACCAGACCCAATGGGTGGGTCTGAAAAAAGCAGTTCCAAAACTATTGCCTAGGTCTGTAAACTTCCACTGTACTGCAACTGAGGATAGGTGAAGTACTGGGCAAAAGATCAAAACCCTTGTCTCAAGGTCAGCTGGGTAACTCTGCAATCTCATTCTTAAAAAAGAACTCTGGTCTTCTTTACAGGTCCCTGAGATGCTAAGCAATAGACTTCCTTTAGAGGTATAGAAGTTTCTATGTTTGACGTCTACTACTTCCAATGGTTAAACAGATTATCTCTCAGATAAAGCAACCGATCGGAGGGGAAAAAAAAAAGGAAAACATACACCCAGGTGAACATCACCTATAAAGGATGACCTACCAATAGAGCAAAATTCTTCACTTAGCACCTTAATAAGTATATGTTTGTTCACTCCATTCATCCTTCACAAATATTCAACATCCATAATGTGCTAGGCACTATTCTAAACACGTGAGTTTCAGCAACGAAAAAAACGAAAAAACAGACAACCTTGTCTGTAAGCTGCTCTTAGGAAGCTTACATTTTTAATGGGGGCAGATGATAAACAAGTAAATAATTTAATAAGGATACAAAGATAAAAAAAATGGTGGAGAGAGGACGAACACAGATGGTCCTAGTTTCTTGACTGAGTTATTTAATGATTAACTGAGTGAATTAATGAATTCAAGTATAGAGGAAGAAAGAATTCACTCTGCAGAGGGAGAGGGGAGCAGGAGAATCAGGGAAAGCTTCAAAGTGGGAGGCCTGAAAGAGGGAGCAGGAGTTTGATGATTGAGACTTGAGTGGTTAGAAAATAGCACCTCTGAGCAGGTAACAACTAACCTAAGACCAAATGATAAGAAATGAGTTATGTAAAGAATCAAGGGAAAAGTATAGAGTCCTCTGATGACTTATCTTCTGGTTATATTTCTAGAGGATCATTAGTATCACCTTTTCACATATTAAATATTTTTTGGTAGAAGTCCTTAATTTTATTTAATAACCAAGAACAGATAATTCAATAATCAACAGATTTATAATTTAAAAATCATTATTCATTAGGTCAGTCTTTGTGAAAGTACTCTGCTAAGACCCAGAAGATATGGTTTCTGTTATAGGAAAGCTAAATGAAAAAGCTAAATGAAACAATATAAACTTGCAGGCTTATTTTTTTCAGTACATAAAATTATGTTTTAGAAATACACTGGAATTAAATGTATGGGCTAGAAATTACTAAACAATATTTATAAATAGTGATTAAAGAAATAATCTCTTAGTTTATCTGATACAAGCAAGTTAGGTTTCAGGGTAAGTTTTCTCTTAATAGTATTTCAGAGAACCAACAACTAGAAAGTTCATTATTTGGAAAATAAAACATTTTAATCTTTAGGTCAAAAGGCTTGTTTGCTTAATTATTTAACGTCATTTTCTTTGTGATTCTCAGGACACTACCTTACACGTATTGCTCATTAAACACCTTTTTTTAGTTTTTTAGTGAAAAAAGACAAAGCGAGTGTAAAAGTATAATAGAGCAAACACGAGTATTTGCAACAAGTCATTTATGTGTATGAGTCTAAGCAAGAAACAAAATATGTAAATTGACTTATAAAGTAAAATTCTATAAACATAATAGGTTTTTTTTTACTACAGTAGTTCAGAAGGCTAAAAAACAAATAATAATGTAAGGAATGCTTAAGTATGAGTGGGATAAAGAGTCTGATTAATTATAGAAAATCTGTTTAAAAAACAGTAGTTCTATAGAAAGGCCCACATAAACAATGTATTTAAGTATCAGTAATAAATTCTATTTGATGTTTATTTGCATTTTCTGAGAGCAAAAAAGTTGTGTTTTTTTTTTTTTACTCTACATCTGTGCTTCACATTTCAGTACATTATATATAGTCATTTTATCCTCTAATATGTTTTTTTAATGTTTTCTTTTCTCAGTAAGATCTTTTCTCAGTAAGATCTTTTACAATATATTTCTGTATTCTTAACAACATCAGGGCTTAGCATATATTAAAAAATGCCATATATTAAGCTGTATATTTTATATCGAACACTAAAAATATTGTTATAGGTAAGAATCATAATTTTAGTGATGAAGAAGTTGAAGCTCAGAATGGTTAAACATTTTCCTCAAGGTGTTAGTATTGAGATTCAATCTATTTGAATCACAGTCTTATTACACTACCCTTCCAGTAAATACTTGATTTTAAACAAATATTTTCTATCGCCATTATCCAAACGTATTCTATGCTGCCTTGCCCCCGCGTCTTTGTTCACAGGACTCTGATCAGTTGCAGCCTACAGTCCACCTCTGCTTCCTACATGATAGTCAATAATCATCAAGTTAAGGCTAACTTTAATCCTGTAGGATGAACAACAACAAAAAAGTGTGAGGGGAGACATAAGAATACTGCTAATGTTATACATTTAAGTTGAAATTTAAAATTTAAATTTTATTACTTAAATGTATAATTGTAAAAGGCATAATATTTCCCATGATTTTATCATTATGGGGTCTCTTAAAAATTGTTTTCCATTGTTAATCAGAAGGTAAGACATATAAACAAAATAGTACAATATTAAATACACACATTTTTCTTTAAAACGTTTTTAAGAATGCATATACTGCACAAAATGAGTTATATCAAGTCAATTAAGGAAGTTTAAATCATTAATAAAAATATTTATGGAGAATACTGTATGTATTTTCTTCTACTGTGATATGTATGATCAGCATATGACTTGCCTTCAAGGTTTTTATGATCTTAACGGTACCGCCTACACACAAATATAAAATTATAGTAGCAGTACTCTTTTTAGAAGGACAAAAGACCTATTCTTTTTCAAAAAGATCCCATTCCTAATTACCAAAAATTTTGAATTTTACCCTTAAGAATTTTAGTTTTCAACATTTTTAAGTCCAAAATCATTATTTTGTAGTCTCTTGATAATAGCTGTTAATTAGACACTACAGTTAATTTTAAGCATGTATTCTAATGTATAGCAGTACCATTTAATAATTAAAAACATTTGTGAAAACCCATATTGAAAGTCAGCATGCAAGTAAGTCATTAAAACCCAGTGTTCTTTAAAATGTAATTTGATGTACAATTCTTTCATAATATTTCATTAGTAATACAGTAAAATCACATGAGAACAGAAAGTTTAATCCCCTTTATAAATTTTCTCTAAGGAAATTTTCTCTTAAGGAAAAAATTGTCTTTGAGTCAGCCATATTATGCCAGGCACTGTAATCCTTCCTTTACTACAGGACAGGAATGTAGCCTACAGTATGAAATAAGGAGCCTAGATTCCATATCCTGCTTTACTAGAAAGAAAAAAAGGACTACAAGTAAAAAGGTTGTGTGATTAAAGACATTTATTTAATATAAACTTTGTCAATTCTTTGGGTAAGTAATATTTAAAAAGCAACATAAACTTCTTGGGAGAAAATGCATAACAAATTCTGAATATAATGTACTAATAAACTGTAAAGTAGATCCTTCTTAATTGGTTCTCAATTTTAGCTGCTCTTAAGAATTAGTTGGGGAGCTTTCAAAAACAATGATGCCAAATCCAACTCCAAGGATTCTAATTTAACTGGACTAGGCTGTATCCTGTAGAGAGTCTTCAGATAATTTTAAATGCAGCTAATACCAAGAACCACTGTCCTAAGCTCATATATAATTGTTTTAATATTAGGTTAACAAATGTCTTCTATCTAGTCGTCTACTAAATCAACACCAGTAGCACCAAAGGATGAGAACAGTTTTGGATAACACTAGTTTTTGCATAATGATAAAATGTATGGACTTTGAATGTGACATGTTTTGTTAGAATTTGACAGACATGGCGAAGTGATTTGCAGTCTAAATTCTATCAAGGAAATGGGATTTCAAAAGGGCTTGAGAGATACTATTTGGCCGAGTTGGAATTCCATCCATGTAGTATCTGACAAGAGCTTGTTGAGGGCATCATCATAGTCATCTTTACATCTCCAGCTTAGATACACCATGAACGCTTGCTAAATTAAACGGGAGATCAAGGCCAACCTTGCAACTAAATTTTAAAAGACTTTTTCTTTCTCAGAAAATAGCTAGCAGTCATGAAGTTCACAGCACTACGGCACACAAATTTTCGAAGGGTGAGAGTAATGAGACCCATTTATATGCTTTAATAGTTTGATTTTACTTTTTTTAAAACAGGGAACATGTTTAATTTTTAACTTAAAAATGTTTAAATAAAATGAAAAAAATGTATGACAGTTGGTCAATCAGAGAATGGCCTATCCCTTAAGGTATAATTTGATTTGAATAGAAATTATTATTTAGAAATGTGAATACTGAATTCCATTCTCACTGTTCTTATTACTTATAATGAGTAACTGGCATAGCTCTTAACGCTATTCTTAGCATGAAACCTGGCACTTTGGCAATATACTGATGTCAACTCAATTTAGAGTAGGAACTCAGTTGTCTAAACACTGAAAAGAAAAAGCAGTGTTTTGTTTAAAATTACTACTGAGCATTCCAAATTTCATGTTACATTTGGAACCATCTTTTTTTCTAATATAGTTTATTTAAAAAAATGTATTGTGAAAATGTCAAACACATACAAAAGTAAAATAGTATAATGAAGCCTCATGAACACATAACCAAGCTTCGCCTAGCAACGTTCTGCCAATGTTGTTTCAAATACTCCTTTTTTTCTTCTGAAATATATTAAAGCACTTCTCAGATATGAATATAGTTTATACATCAATATTTCAGAACATATCTCTAACATATACAGACTTAATATAAAAAGATATAATAAAGGAGCCTATTCCTCCTGAATTTTTAATCTTCTTAGTAAATGGCTCAAGTAAACATCTTTCTTAGACCCCAGAGCCAATCTAACAAGCAGTACTGGACAGATTCTGAAGTTCTCCTGCTATTACTCTTATTAAGTCATATTTTGCCTGTCCTATGGCCACAGCTCTCTAACTTGTCTCCCTAGTACCCCTGCAACCTCAGAGTCTTTGCACTTGTTCCCTCTGCCTAAAATCCTTTTTCTCTAAAAAACTGGGAACTGTGACTTTCTTGAGGTCTCTTCGAATATGATCCCATTAGAAAGGCTTGTCTTGACCAACAACAGGGCAACAACTGCCACCTCTGCCATTAACCTGTCCTCTCTGGCCTTTTTCTTTACCCCCACCTCAAGTATTTATAGTTTGTCCTTTCCTGATAGACTGTAAGCTCTGGGAGGGCAGATGTTTTGTTGATTTTATTCACTACTGTATCACCAGTGTCCAAAATAGTAGTGACAGGTACACATGGAGTAGGTACTTAAGTTTTTAAGACTGAAAATTATTTGTAAGCTAACAGATTAGGATAGAATTTAAAAACTTTTACCTAAAGAATGTGAAACAATGAGTAATTATAAATTATTTGTGAAGCAGCACATTTTGAGAACTTTGCCAGATTTTTAAAATTGAGTCTACTGACAACTTAAATCAAATTCTAATATATGTCCTATTTAAACAGTTGGATTATATATTTGGAAACGTACCTAACTGCATTTAAAGGAGTGGCATTATATAGTGTCAAATCTGCATCAGCATCAGCATCTGAAATCTTAGGGAATCACCATTAAAACAATACCAAAGTCTCTGCCTCTTATGCAGTCAACACTGAGTCTCACAAATCAAAATTCATTTCAGACTCTCACTCATTCTTGCACCTAGTCTTTGAACTAGTAGAAGGAGGCTAATTTAAATCAAGAAATTATTTTAACGATAAGGTTCAATGTCTTTACAATATACCTTATAGTGGAGGCATAAATATATTTTAGTGCAGGAGAAGAATTCACCATGCAGATTTTGGAACTTGGAAATCAATACCTACAAGGAATTTCCCATCTCATAATTCTTACTTGCTTAAGTATTAATGAAATGCTTAGATTGTACTAGATCATCTTTAAGGTCTCTTAAGCTGTAATATTCCATTATTCTATATCTCCTAAACCTGCAATTTTTATCCAGGAAAAGAGAAAGAGCTTACAATAAGTAATAGATCGGACAATACCTGGCTATTTACTAGCCATTTGAGCTAAGCAAGTTACCTAATTTCCCTGAGGCTGCTTCCTCATGTATAAAAGGGAGCTAATAGTATCTACCTGGCAAAGTTACAGAAAGGACTGGAGATGATTCGTCAAATAGCTAGCAAAATGTTTGACATAGTTTTTTCACAATTAAGGCAGCTGTTACCTTGTTCTGGTTCTACCATTCTTTTGCCAAGAATAGTGCAATGTAAGATCAACTATGCCAATAAAACTGGGGTAAAGGAGACAAGGAGAGCAGTGAAGCAATACAACTGTTTTACATTTCAGTATCGGTTTGTCATGCATATTAGAAATCGTTGTTTTCTCCTTACAAAAGAGATTGTTGTTGCTACTGTGACTATGTCATTAACTTAAACACCAGATTGTTTACAACTCATGTTGTGAAATTTACATCTGTTCATAGATTTAACTGAACTGACATAATGTGGGTGATGACTGTAGAAACTGTCCAAGTTCCCCAGTACTGATACTTCCTTGATAGGGGAATACCGCGAGATGGTTAACTTTTCCCCTTTAAAGTGTATTTTGAAGCCTTCCGCTGCGACTATAGGCATATGAATCTCTCCCCTCTCTCCTTGCTCTACCGCCGATGCTTATCATTTTGAGAATGAGAACTCTCAAACTCCATGTTTCCCGTGGCCCTGGCAAAGTCTGGACGCCAAGTGGCGATCTCCATTTCTTCCGCGGACTGCCAAGGCCAGGGACTGTCCTTTCATGGAGAGAGAGGGCTGGAGGGAACTGTGTTGGCAGCTGTTTGGGTTGAGGAGCAGGAAAAGGAAACTTCCTTCTTAGAATCAATGGGGAGGGCGAGAGAGAGGAAAGGAAGAGGTGGGGGTGGTGCAAGAATAAACAGTCTGTGTCTCTGCTACCGCGCCGGGACGCGCAAGGCCTCCTCCCGCCCCGGGAGGTCACACCAGCACTCGCGTGGTGGGGTCAGAAAGGCAGGAGGTGCTATGCGTCGGCTCGAGGCCGAATTCAAGGTGTCTTCCAGGGGCGGGAGGAAACTCCCAGTCGCGTCCCCACCACGCCTCACTTCCCGGGGAGCGGTGGTTGGGCTGGAGGGGTTCAGAAAACGACAGCCAGGCCCGGAGGGGCACCAGGCCGCGCCCATCACCCGGGCCTCCGGCCGCAGCAGGCCTGCCGTGCGGTCGGCGAGACTGGGTGCGGAGAGCGCTGCCTCGGGCTGGGCGCTCCGGCGTCCCCTCCTTGGCCCCGGGCACCGCCAACCCTCCCCCCGAACCCCCAAAGTGGTACCTGCACAGCACGACTCAAGAAGGTGCCCGCGTCCGCCGCCAACTTCTTCACGTTGAAATCCATGATGTTCATCCTGGGCGGCAGCCGGGCGGAGCTGCCCGCTGACCTAGCTGGGAGGCGGAGGCGCCGCGGTCGGGCTGGGGCGCCGGGCGGGAGTGGCGGGGACAGACGTGGTAGGTGGAGGGAGGCGGCGCCAGCCCTGCCGCCGCAGCTGTCGTTTCCGTCAAGGGGGAGAGAGAGGGTGGGGCGAAGGGAGAGAACGAGCGCCTCCGAGCGGCAGCAGTTGAGACGCAAGGCCTATCTCGTCTGGGGTGCGGCCGCTAACGTTGGCGCTGGGCGCGGTGGGCGAGCCGGAGACGAACCGACCCGCGTTCTGGCCGTGCGGGGAAGGGCCCCCAACGGAGGAAGCGAGCGCCGGCCGCGGGGCGGAGCCTTTATAAAGGTTATCGCGGGAACAGCGACCCCTTCAGGATCGTCGCGGCGCAGCCGCGGGACGCGCTGGGAGCTTGGCCCGCTCCGCCCAAGGGTGCGTCGCGTTCTCTGTGAGGGGCGCGCCGCGGGGCCGCAGAGGTGCCGCACGTTTGTAGTTAAGTCTCTGAGGAGAGAACTCAAAATCCTCTTTTTGTCGTAAGAGAAAATACGAAAATTGTAGCATAGAATTACAATGTCTGTGAAGTTGGAAACAACAGGGCCCAGTCATCTTGTAGCACTCGTACCAGGCAGGTCTCAGACGCCTGGATGGAACTCGGCGGCGAACGTTTTCAGAATAGGGTTTTATTTATTGACTCCACCGAGCCTGTTCATTCAGCGTTATTGAGTATCTACTATGTACCAGAACTGAATCAGGTGTCCCGCCCTCAAGAAGCTCTCAGTTCCTTTACTCGACATCGTTCAGGAACTTCTCCACCCCCAGTAGAAATTCCGTAACTGTTTGCTGCCGCAGGACTTCGTGACTGCATTATGGCAGCATGCTCATGCTGGATTACAGAATCAACCCCAGGTATCTACTGTATGCAAAGTATGGTGCCTGGGACACAAAGTGCCAGGTGGAGGACATGAAGTATAAAATGGTGAGTGAGAATAACACTTAAAGATTACGAGTGGAGAATTTTAATAATAAATGAGGATATGCTGTGAAATCTGTTCAAAAACCTATAATTACAAATAACTTCTTAAGCAGTCTTCATGATACAGCCCATACTTGGACTAAATTAAAACAAGTACAAGCATGGAAAGAGACATTAGTATTTCAAGAATAAGAAAACACTATTTTTTTGTGTCGCTGTGCCCTTTTGTTATATTAGGGCTGGGAAAATGCAGGCCCAGCAGGCGATGAAATGAGTTCACATTCAGGCTTCAATGTTTTACTGAAACAGCGTCACAGAAGCAATGCCTTTGTTAAAGGCTGGGAAGACGAATCCCTAAGGGCATTACAAGAAACAAGCAGATAACAAACATTTGTGTTTTTTTAATCCTTCGTGGTGGTGACAGAAACAACCACTTCTTCTAAGATAATTCCGATAGAATGAATCTCCCAGACCAAAAATACTCCATGTATCTAGTTCATCTAAACCTATTTTTCCAGAAATATGGGAAAAGAGATATATAATTAGTAATCTTATTTTTCATTTATGTCCATTTTAGATTTTTATGTGGAAAAGCACTTTCTCTTTGCTGATGTCTATTTTCACAATAAGTGTGTTTGCCATAATCTATGTCCATTTCTACAAAAGGATCACAATATCATATCTACCATTAGAGGAAAAAACTCTGGATCCTCTTCTTCAAAGGTATAGATCTTCCTGATTTGAAAAAAATCACATCTTCTTGTTGAGCCCTCTATTACTATAATACTGCTTCTCTTGATTCACTAACAAATTCATAAGACTAGTGGGTTGCCTGTTTTTCCTTACTATCCGTTTCCTGCATAATTTCATGCGGTAGACTTCCACTTCTATAACTATACCTAAACAGCATTTTTGAGATTGCCAGTTATAGTCTTGATAAATTAAATGGCCTTTTCTCAGACTTCCATAGTGATTCTATTCACCTTCTTCCAAACAACACACCCCTTCCAAGACCTTACTGTATGCTAGTTTTCCTGCTACTGTCTGGACTTTCTCAGTCTACACCACTGGCACTTCTGATGGCTTTACAATAGGTATTCCTCAAAGCTGAATGTTCAGCACTTGTTTTTGGTTCTATTCTCTTTGATTAGTTAATCGTGACTTCAGTTATACCATTTCATTCTTTTATTCATTCATTTTATTCATTCATTCATTTTGAACATCTGCTATGTGCCACATGGCATTCATTGTTCTTGTAGCTAGGAATATAGCAGGCAACAAGACAGCTCTCGCTGTCATGGGAAATTATAACTAATCTGGTAAGACGTAAATTCAATAAGTAGTTAGTTATAAGTATGATGAAATGCCAAGGAAGGAATCCAGACTACTTTTAAATGTTCACTTCCAGCCTATAACTAGTAACCTGGATTCTAATTTGGAGGCTTATTCTTTCTATAGGAGTTCCAAACAACTTTTTAATGTTTTCTTCTTTTTCTGTCCCCTGTACTACTTATTTCAATAGTACAAGGTGTCAGGAAAGCAGTCTTTTTAAGGTTATACAAAGCATTGAGTATCTGAAATCCTCCCCAAAGTTTTTAGCTTAAAAAAAAAATAAACAAAACCTTTATTAAAATGGCATTTTAGGTAGTATGATATGGTTTTTAATTTTGTTTTTGGTAGTGGCAGATAAGGAGCTCATTACCTCATATCTAGACCAAAGACATCTAAAGTGAAGGTATATATACCTCATGTGATATGCAAGATGATCCACTGGGATATAGAAAGAAATATTAGAATTTTATATTTATTTTTATCTAATATAAAAATTTTTTCTTTCATTAATTAAAAAAATGTAGAATGACACTGATATCCTCACCTTGGATTTATTAGATAGACACATGTCTCAGACAGTAGATGAGGTATCCTAAGGGAAGAGTGAGAATTCTACAACTTGGAAGAGTTGAAAGTACTTTCCTTTATTTCCATTTCTCTTACTGGATTGAGTCCCTTAAGAATAGTGGCCGTGTCTTATTCATTTTTGTATTTTAATGGCCTATATTCTTGGCAACTTTAGTGGATTCTCAAATAATTTTTTAAATGGATAAAGTAATCAAGGCAAGAGTATACAGTTCTTTTGTGACCCTCCTCCCCAACCTAAATTTCCAACTGCAGATTCAATATTTCTAGTGCTGAGCCTGTTGTTTGTTTTCCTGAAAGTTGCTTTTCTTCGATTTCCTATAATAGTAAATTGAAATATATGCACTATGGTACCTAAGCTAGAAATCTGAGTCCCCTTTAATGATTTCATCATATTCCCCAGGTCTGATTGATTAAGTCCTGGGATTTTTTTTTTCTCAGAACTCTTTTTCATCTTCTCTTTTCTTCTTTTAAATTGAGGTGTAATTGACATGTGACATTATATTAGTTTCAAGTGTACAACATAACGAGTTACCATTTGTGTACATTGTGAAATGAGCACCGTAATAAGTCTAGTTAACATCCCTCACCTTAATGTAGTTACAAAAAAAATTTTTTTCTTATGATGAGAACTTTTAAGATCTGTCCTCTTAGCAACTTTCAAACATGCAGTACAGTATTACTAACTATAGTCACAATGCTGTACACTACACTCCCATGGCTTTTTTATAAATAGAAGTTTATATTTTTTGACCCCTTTCACCCATTTCTCCTATCCTACCCCCGACATCCAACTGTGGCAACCACCAATAAGTTCTCTGTATCTATGAGTTTAGCTTTTTTATTTTTGTTTTGTTTTTAGATTCCACATATAAATGATATTATGTAGTATCGTAGTATTTGTTTTTCTCTGCTGACTTATTTCACTTAGGATAATGACTAAAGATCCATGGGTGTTGCAGATGGCAAGATTTCATTCTTTTTATGGTTGAATAATATTCCATTGCGTGTATGTATTCGTGTGTGTGTGTGTGTGTGTGTGTGTGTGAGAGAGAGAGAGAGAGAGAGAGAGAGAGAGAGAGTGTGTGTGTGTGTGTGTGTATTTTATGTGTTCATCCATTAATGGACTCTTAGGTTGTTTCCATATCTTGGTTGTTGTAAATAATGCTGCAATAGACATGGGGATGTATATATCTTTTCGAATTAGTGTTTTTTTTTTCTTCAGAGGTGGAATTACTGGATCATATGGTAGTTCCATTTTGAATTTTTTGAGGGACTTCCATTCTGTTTTCCATAGTAGCTATACCAATTTACAGTCCTACCAACAGTGTACAAAGGTTCTCCTTTCTCCATATTCTAACCAACACTTGTTAATTCTTGTCTTTTTGATAATAGCTGTTCTAATAGGTGTGAGGGATAGCTCATTGTGGTTTTAATTTTCATTTCCCTGATGACTAGTGATGTTGGACATCTTTTCATATACATTTGGTTATCTGTATGTCTTCTCTGGGCAAAATGTCTATTCAGATTTCTGCCCGTTTTTAAAAATTGGATTATTTATTACTTTTTATTACTTGTATTACTTGTATGAGTTCTTTAAATATTTTGGATATTAACCCCTTATTAGATATATGGTTTGCAAATATTTTCTTTTATTTAGTAGGTTAACTTTTCATTTTGTGATGGTTTCCTTTGTAATGCAGAAGCGTTTTAGTTTGATGTAGTCCTACTTTTTATTTTTGCTTTTGTTGCTTTTGCTTGTGGTGTCAGATTCAAAAAAGCAACACCAAGATCTGTGTCAGAGACTTTACCACCTATGTTTTCTTATAGGAGTTTTATGGTTTGAGGTCTTACATTCAAGTCTTGAATTCATTTTGAGTTAATATCTGTGCATGGCGTAAGATAGCGGTCCAGATTCGTTATTTTGCATGTGGCTGTCCAATTTTCCCAACACCATTTATTGTAGAAACTTTCCTTTCTCCACTGCATAGTCTTGGCTCCTCTGTCATAAATTAATTGACCATATATGCTTGGGTTTATTTCTAAGCTCTCAGTTCCATTCCATTGATTTAAGTGTGTGTTTTTATGCCAATACCATACTGTTTTGATTACTATAGCTTTGTAATATAGTTTGAAATCAGGGAGTGTGATGCTTCCAGCTTTGTTCTTTCTCAAGATTGCTTTTGCTATTTGGGGTCTTTTGTGGTTTCATACAAATTTTAGCATTGTTTGCTCTATTTCTGTGAAAAATGTCATTAGAATTTTGACAGAAATCGCATTGAATCTGTGTTTGCTTTGGGTAGTATAGATATTTTAACAATATTGATTCTTTCAACCCATGAGCATGGAATATCTTTCTATTTATCTGTGTGTTCAGTTTCTTTCATTAATGTTTTACTGTTTTTATTACACAGGTCTTTTTCCTCAGTTAAATGTATTCCTAGGTATTTTATTTCTTTTGGTGTAATTGTAAATGGGATTGTTTGCTTAATTTCTCTTTCTGATAGTTTGTTATCAGTCTATAGAAACACAACAGATTTTCATGTACTAATTTGTATCCTGTAACTTTACTGAACTTTAAAATTAGTTCTAACAGTCCTTTTGGTGGAGTCTTTAAGATATATATAATGTTATCTGCAAATTGGGATAGTTTTATTTCTTCCTTTTCAATGCGAGTGTCTTATTTTTTTTTTTTGCCTGATTGCTATGGCTAGGACTTTCATTGTTATATCAAATAAAAAACTTTCAATATTATGTAACAAGAGTGGACATCCTTGTCTTGTTCGTGGTCTCAGAGGAAAATCTTTCAGGTTTTAGCTATTGAGTATGATGTTAGTTCTGGGCTTGTCATACATGGCCTTTATTATATTGAGGTACATTCCTTCTCACTTTGTTGGGAGTTTTTGTCATAAATGGGTTTTGATTTTGACAAATGCCTTTTCTGCTTCTTTTGAGATGATCATGTGATTTTTATCTTTCATTTTATTGATATGGTGTATCCTGTTATTGATTTGTAGATGTTAAACCATTCTTCCATCTCTGTAATAAATCTCACTTGATTATTGTGTTTTATACTTTTAGTGTGTTGTTGAATTGGGTTTGCTAATATTTTGTTGTGGCTTTTTACATCTCTGTTCATTAGGGATATAGGCCTGTAATTTTCTTTTCTAATAGTGTCCTTGCCTGGTTTTGGTATCAGGGTAATGCTGGCCATGTAAAATGAGTTCAAAAGCATTCTCTCTTATATTTTTTGTAAGAGTTTGAGAAGGATTGGTATTAATTCTTCTTTAAATGTTTGATAGAATTCACCAAAAGCTATATTGACTTGGACTTTTGTTTGTTGGGAAGTTTTTGATTACTGATCTCCTTGCCAGTAATCCTTGTTTTCAGATTTTCTATTTCTACATGATTCAGGCTTGGTAGGTTGTATATTCCTAGGAATTTATCCATTTCTTTTAGGTTGTCCAATTTGTTGGTGTATAATTGTTCATAATAGTCTCTTATGATCTTTTGTATTTCTGTGGTATCAGTTTTAACATTTTTTTATTTCTGATTTTTTTTGTTTTTTTTTGAGTCATCTCTTTTTTTCTTGGTAAGTCTAACTACAGGTTTGTCACTTCTGTTTATCTTTTCAGAGAACCAATTTTTACTAATTAGCACCTTTTCAGCTTAAAGAAATCCCTTTAACATTTCATTTAAGGCTAGTTTAGTGATGATGAACTTTAACTTTTGCTTGTCTGGAAAACTGTCTCTCTTCTTCAATTCTGAATGTCAATTTTGCCAGGTAGAGTATTCTTAGTTCGGAATTTTTTTCTTCTGGCACTTTGAATATATCATACCACTCCCTTCTGGCCTGCAAAGTTTCTGCTGAAAAATTTGTTGATAGACTTATTGGAGTTCCCTTGGATATAACGAGTTCTTTTTATCTTGCTGTTCTTAAGATTCTTTCCTTCTCTTTAACTTTCGACATTTTAATTGCAGTGTACCTTGGTGTGGGTATCTTTGGCTTCTTCATTTTGGAACTCTCTGGGCTTTCTGGACTTGGATACCTTTTTCCTTCTCCAGATTAGGGGAGTTTTCAGATATTAAATAATTTTTCTGCCTCTTTTTCTCTTCTCTTTTTGAGACCCCTATAGTGCGACTGTTACTCTGCTTAATGTTTTCCCATAAGTTCCTTAAGCTATCATTTTTTTTTCATTTTTTTCTTTGTTGCTCTGAGTGAGTGACTTCCATTGCTTTGTCTTCAAGTTGCTGATCCTTTCTTATACTTTATCTCTTCTGCTGTTGAACCCCTCTAGTGTATTTTTCAGTTCACTTATTTTTTTCTGCAGCTCTGTGACTTCTGTTTTGTACTCTCTTATATTTTATGTCTCTTTGTTGAAGTTCTTACTGTGTTCATTCTACTCTTGAGTTTGGTGAGCATTTTTATGACCATTTTTTGAAATCTTTATCAGGTAAATTACTAATCTTTGTTTCATTAAAGTTTTTTTCCCCCTTTTAGGCTTTATCTTATTCTTTTTTTGAACATATTTCTTTGTTTGTTCATTGCAATTGACTCTCTGTATTGGTTTGTATTCTTTAGATGAAACAAATACCTCACTCTTGAAGGGTTGTCCTTGTGTAGGAGATGAATTTTGTTGTTCAGCCCTGCCCTGGTTTTTTGTTGTTTCTCAAACCTTTGATATTGTAAAAGCAACCTATTTTATTTTTAATAGCTCCTAGTAGTTGAGGGTGTGCCAAGACCTGTTAGTGTCTCAAAGGAGAGGATCTTACTTAGCACCTAAAATGAAGCCAATTGGAAGCCAGACCTTCAGACAGCATCTTTTAAAGTATGCAAATATATAAAGTCCTATGGGACCACAAGCATAAGTCCCACTGGCCACCAGAGCCAGGAGATCTGGATATGTCCCTTAGGGTCAGTCACAGAAATAGAGGTGCCAGACAAGTGTAAAAGCTCTTTTCTGGGAAATTCTGATGAGGTGTAGTGAAGCAGAGGGAAACTGTAAAGATGGTAAGCATTGGACTTGTTCCCTGAGAGTAACTCCTAAGGCCCCAGTGTGCCAATTCTGAAGTTTCCCCCACAGACTGAAGCTCCAGGACAGACAAATAAGGCCTCCGTCATAGAAAGACTGGGGATGTGTTTCAGTCTGTTGTCTTTGCAGTGCCCTAGGTGGAACCTTGACAAGAACTTTCTCTCCAGTTGTTACAGTCTTGTGAGACTCAGGCATAAAAGCCCTCCTGACCACCAGAACCAGGTGGCTAAGGGGTGTCCCCTGAGTGGCAACACAAAAACTAGGGTACCAGATATAAAAAACAGAGCACCAAGCACATGTAAGTGTCCCACTCCAGGAAATACTGGTGCTTTGGAGGATAGCAGAGAGAGAGAGAGCATGAGGATAGTTCCTACTCTGTGAGGTTTCTGGAAAGGATTACAGTCAGTCTTCAGATTTGTGTTTAATTAGAATCCTGCCTCTCAGGCTGCATCTATGATGATTAGCTAATAGGCCTCTTTCATGAAGAGACTGAGCTCCTGGATCTATTGTTTCTTGCTATATCTTGGAAGTGGTAGCTATTTAAGGACTCTTTTTCTATAGGTTACAATCCTGTGGGACCCATGAGTGTAAGTCCCACTGGCCATGAGAGCCAGGCCATGTAGAGATCTCCCCTGGAATCAGCAGCAAAAATTAGGGCACCAGACAAAGGTATAATCTCCTTTCTTGGAGATACTGGTGAGCTGGAGTGAGGCAGAGGGGAGCACAAAGATGGTGTCCACTGGCCTATGTTCCCTGAGAATGCTTTCTTAGGCCTCTACATATGTGTCACACCAGAAGTTTGCCCCTCAAGTCAAACCCTGGGCCAGCAAATAGTCCTCTTTTACAGAAAGCCCAGAGATATGTCTCAGTCTGTTGTTTGTGCAATGTCCAGAGGTGGTAGCCTATAAGGAACTGTTTCCATAGGACCCAGGAATGCAAGCGCCCCCCTGGCCTTCAGAGCTAGGCGACCAAGGGGCATTCCCTGGGTGATAGGTACACAAATCAGTGTACCAGAGATGTGTAAAAACTCCCTTCTGGGTCATACTGTGCTCTGGAGTGCAGCAGAGGGACAGCACAAAGATGGTGCCTGCTGGCAGAGGAGGACTGTAGAGATGGCACCCTCTGGAAGAAGAAAAGAAAGATTGTGTGTGATGGCTAGAGCAAGGCAGAGGGAGAGCATAAGATGGCATTCACAGGAAAAAAAGAAAGATGGTGCCTTAGGCTAGAGCAAGGCTGAAGGAGAACATGAAGATGGTGCCCAACAGTTTCTGTCCGTGGAGAATGTTTCAGAAGTCTCTTAGATGTGTGTGTTAAATTAGATGCCTGCCCCTCAGTTCAACGCATTAATATAAGCAGGTGATCCTCTTTCACGTAAACTAAGTCAGAGCACTGTTGGCTACCTCTGAGTTGGGTCCTGGTTTGAGTGAGTCCAAGTAAGTGAGCCCTTCAAGAGCTGTTTCTCAGATCACTACAGTTTTGCAGGTCTCATGGACATGAGCTCTGTTGTTTTTCAAAGCCAGATGTTTTGGGGGCTCACCTTTCAGTTATAGATCTTAAAAGATGTTGAAGAAGCAGGAGAAAAGTGCCATTAAAAGGTACTAAAATAAAAAAAATTTTTTTCCTTTCTTTTATGTTCTCTCAACTTTTATAGTATTTTAAAATTTGCTGCTTAGTGTCATTCTAAGCAAAGAAAAATTAAAAGTTAGTTATTAGCATGAAATTTACTATACATCCTTTATATTTTACAATGCAAGTTTTAAAATGCAAATATAAGAGCTTTTAACATGTATGCATAATCATTGAAATTACACATTTTGTATTTCATATGTGTACATGCATCTGTATTTTGTTCTTACCAAAATACTGAAAATGCTGCTCAAGTCTAACACCATCTTTAAAATTTTATTTTACTTAATGCCATTGCGACAACATGGATGGACCTCGAGATAATCATGCTAAGTGAAATAAGCCAGACTGAAAAAGTTGAAAATCATATAATATCACTTATATGTGGGATATAAACCTAAAAGCAACAAATGAACAGGACAAACAGAGACTTAAGGACATGGACAATGGACTAGTGGTTACCAGAGGGTAGTGGGTAGGGGAGGAGGGGAGAGGTGGATGGGGTAAAGGGGATCAAATATAAGGGAGTAGGGGGAGGGTGAAGTGGGTAAAGGGGATCAAATATATGGTAGCTGAAGGAAACTGGACTTCGGGTGGTAATCACACAATAGGATATATAGATGTCAAACTATAATGTACACCTGAAAATTATATAATTGTTTTAACCAATGTTACCCCAATAAACTTAATAAAAAATAAAATAAAATTTTATTTCCCTTTTTTCACATTTAAAAAATTATTTTATTTTTTATTTGTCAATTACAGTTGAAATTCAATGTTGTTATACTAGTTTCAGGTATACAGCATAGTGGTTAGACATTTATATAATTTATGAAGTGATTCTCCCTAGTCTAATACCCAGCTGGTACTATACAGTTATTACAATATTATTGACTATGTTCTCTGTGCTGTACCTTATATACGCATGACTTTTGTAACTACCACTTTCTATTTCTTAACCCCTTCACTTTTTCACCCAACCCCCAAAGCTTCCTCCTATCTGGTAACCATCAGTTTGTTCTCTGTATCTGAGTCTGTTTCTGGTTTGTATGTTTGTTTATTTTGTTCTTTAGATTCTACTTATAAGTGAGATCATATGGTAGTTGTCTCTCTCTGTCCAACTTATTTCACTTAGCATAATACCCACTAGGTCCACCATATTGTGGTAAGATTTCATTTTTTTTTAATGGCTGAGTTATATTTCATTGTATATATCTATCACCTCTTCTTTATACAATCATCTGTTGATGGGCACTTAGGTTGCTTCCATATCTTGGCTATTGTAAATAGACCTGCAGTGAACATAGAGGTTCATATATCTTTTTGAATTAGTGTTTTGGGTTTCTTCGGATAAATACCCAGGAGTGGAATCACTGGGCCATAAGGTAGTTCTACTTTTAATTTTTTGAGGAACCTCCAAACTGTTTTCCATAGTAGCTGCACTAATCTTCAGTCCCACCATCAGTGCACAGGGATTCCCTTTCCTCCACATCCTTGCCAACACTTGTGGTTTTTTGATTTATCAACAATAGTCATTTTGACAAGTGTGAAGTTGTATCTTGTCATGGTTTTAATTTGCATTTCTCTGATGACTAGTGATATTGAGCATCTTTCCACATATCTATTGGCCATCTGTATGTGCTTTTTGGAGAAATGTCTATTCTGATCCTTTGCCCATTTTTTAACTGCACTGGTTTCTTTTTGGTGCTGAGTTGTATGAGTTCTTTAGTTATTTAAAATTTTAACACCTTATCAAGTGTATCATTGGTGAATATCTTCTCCCATTCAGTAGGTTATCTTTTCATTTTGTTCATGGTTTCATTTGTGGTGCAAAAAATTTTTAATTTGATGTAGTCCTATTTCTTTATTTTTTCTTTTGTTTCCCTTGCCCAAAGAGATATATCAGGGAAAAATATTACTAAGAGCAATGTTAGAGAGTTTACTGCCTATCTTTTCTTCTAGAAGTTTTATGGTTTTGAGTCTTACATGTAAGTCTTTAATCCATTTTGAATTTATTCTTGTATAGAGAGTAATAAGATGGTCTAGTTTCATTTTTTTTGCATGTATCCGTCTAGTTTTTCCAACACTATTTATTGAGTCAACTGTCTATACCCTATTGTATATTCTTACCTCCTTTGTCATAGATTAAATGAGCATATAGGTGTGAGTTTATTTATGGACTGTCTATTCTATTCCATTGATCTATGTGTTTGTTTTATGCCAGTATCATGCTGTTTTGATTACTAAAGCCTTGTAGTATAGTTTGATATCGGTAGCGTGATACCTCCAACCTTTTCTTCTTTCTCAAGATTGCCATGGCTCTTCAGGGTCTTTTATGGTTCCATATAAATTTTAGGATTATTTGTTCTAGTTCTATGAAAAATGCTGTTGGTATTTTGATAGAGATTGCACTGAATCTATTGATTGCTTTGGGTAGTATGGGCATTTTAACAATGTCAATTCTTTCTATCCATGAGCATAGTATAGTATATGCTCCCATTTGTTTGTACCTTCTTCACTTTCTTTATTCAGTGTCTTATAATTTTCCAAGTACAGGTCTTTAACCTCCTTGGTTAAATTCATTCCTAGGCATTTTATTGATTGATTGATCGATTGATTAATTGATATAATTGAAATGGGATTGTTTTCTTAATTTCTCTTTCTGGTCATTCATTATTAGTGTATAAAAGTGCAACCAACTTCTGAATATTAATTGTATATCCTGCTACTTTACTTAATTCATTTAACAGTTCTAATAAATTTTTTTGTGGAGACTATGGAGTTCTCTCTATATGGTATATCATCTGTAAATTATGACAGTTTTACTTCTTTCTTTCCAATTTAGATGCCTTTTCTTTCTTTTTCTTGTCTGATTTCTGTGGCCAGGATTTCCAATACTATGTTGAATAAAAGTGGTGAAAGTGGACATCCTTGTCTTATTCCTGATCTTAAGGAAAATGCTTTTAGCTTTTCCCTGTTGAGTGTGATGTTAGCTATGAGTTTGTCATATCTGGCCTTTATTACAATGAGATATGTTCCCTTTATTCCCACTTTGCTGAGAGTTTTTATCATAAATGATTTTGGATTTTGTCAAATGCTTTTTCTGAATCTTTTGATATGATTATATGATTTTTATCTTTCATTTTGTTTATGTGGTATATCACATCAATTGATTTGTGAGTATTAAAGCAACCTTTGAATCTCAGGAATAAATCCCACTTGATCACAGTGTATGATTTTTTTTTTAATGTATTGCTGAATTCAGTTTGTTACAATTTCATTGAGGATTTTTGCATCTATATTCATCAGGGATATTAGCCTATAATTTTTTTTGTTGGTGATGTTTTTTGTTTTTGGAATCGGGGTGATGTTGGCCTCATCCTCAAGTTTTTTGGAATAGTTGGAAAAAAACAGGGGTTAATTCTTGGAAAAGTAAAATTCATCTATGAAGCCTTCTAGTCCAGAACTTTTGTTTGTTGGGAGTTTTTTGATTACTGATTCAATTTTGTTAGCAGTAAAAGGTTGGTTCAGATTTTCTTGTTGATTTGGCTTGGAAGATTGTGTGTTTCTAAAAATTCATCCATTTCTTCCAGATTGTCCAACTTGGTGGCATATAATTGTTTGCAGTATTTTCTTATAATCCTTTGTATTTCTTGCTTCACTTGTCGCTTTTCTTCATTTCTTTCTGATTTTATTAATTTGAGTCTTCTCTCTTTTTCTCTTGATGAGTTCGTTAAAGGTTTATCAATTTTGTTTATCTTTTAAACCCATCTAGTCTAGTGTGTCATTAAAGGCAGGTGCTTCCTTTTTGTTTTTTTGGCCAGGAAGATCTGCCTATTGGTGTCATGAGTTGTTAAAGTCCCCTACTATGATTGTATTATTGTTGATCTTTTTATGTTGGTCAATAAATGCTTTATACATTTAGGTGCTCCTATGTTTGGTGTATAAACGTTTACTTGGGATATATCCTTTTGATGGATTTGATCACTTTATCATTATGTAATGTCCTTCTTTGTCTCAAATTATAGCGTTTATTTTAACGTCTATTTTGTTTGATAAAGTATTGCTAACCTAGCTTTTTTTTTGTTTGTTTCCATTTGCATGAAATATCTTTTCCTGTTTCTTTCCTTCAGTTTGTGTGTGTCTTTCGATCCGAAGTGAGTCTCTTGCATATAGCACATGTATGAGTCTTTTTTTGTTATCCAGCTACTCTATGCCTTTTGATTAGAGCATTTAATTAATTTACATTTAAAGTGATTATTGATAAGTACAGAGTTATTGCCATTTTATTTTTTATATTTATGTTCTCCCCCCCATCTTTTTCTTAAAGAAGTCCCTTTAATATTTCTTGTAAAACTGGTTAGATGGTGGGAATTCCTTTAGCTTTTTCTTGTCTGGGAAGCTCTTTATCTCTCCTTCAATTTTAAGTGATAGCCTTGCTGGGTAGAGTAGTTTTGGTTATAGGTTCTTGCTTTTTATCACTTGGAATAGTGATGAAATATTTCCTGTCAATCCCTTCTGGCGTGTAAGGTTTCTGTTGAGAAATCAACTGACAGACAGTCTTATGGGAGTTGCCTTGCTAGTTGCCTTTCTCTTGCTGATTTTAGGGTTCTCTCGTTTTCTTTACCCTTTGTCATTTTAATTATGATGTGTTTTGGTGTGGGCCTGTTATGGCTCATCTTGTTTGGGACCCTCTGTGCTACCTGGGATGTATGTTTCTTTCCTTTGTCAAGTTAGGAAAATTTTCAGTTATTATTTCTTCAAATAGGTTCTTGCTACCTTGTTCTTTCTCTTCTTCTTTGTGAATGTTGTTATGCTTGTTGTTGTCCCAGAGGTCCTTTAAACTTTTCTCATTTTGGGGGGGATTCTTTTTTCTTGTTGCTATTTGATTGGGTGCTTTCTGCTACCTTGCCTTCTAAATTGCTGACTTGATTCTCTGCTTCACCTAATCTACTGTTGATTCCTTCTAGTATATTCTTCATTTCAGTTATTGTGTTCTTCATTTCTAACTGGTTCTTTTTTATGATTTCCTACGTTGAGTTTCTCGAGCATTCTTATAACTAGTATTTTGAACTCTGTATCTAGTAAGTTGCTTGCCTCCATTTTATTTAGTTCTTTTTCTGGAGTTTCCTCCTGTTCTTTCATTTAGGACATGTTTCTTTGTTTCCTCATTGTGGCTGCCCCTCTGTGTTCATTTCAGTGTGTTATATAGATCTACTATGTATCCCAGTCTTGACTGGTGGCCTTATGTAGTAGGTGTCTTGTGTGGCCCATTGGCACAGTCTCCCTTATGACCTGCGTTTGGTGCTCCAGTAGTATTCCTTGTGTGGATTGTGTGTGCCTTCTTGTTGTAGTTGAAACTTGATTGCTATTGGCATGTCAGTGGGTGGGATTGACTTTCAAACTGACTGACTATGAGGATTGGCCATGCCCATTGCATATGAGCTGCTGTGTCGGAGCTGAATTCACATGGAGGATTCACCCCAGTGGGCTTATGTACCTGTTGAGACCATTTTTTGGAATGCTGCTTGTGAGACTAATCGGGTGGTGTTCTATTGTAGTCTCAAGCTAGCTTCCAGGTATTTTGGTTCTCGGGCCTCTCAGGAGGAACTCCTATGCAGGCCGAGATTAGCTGCTGTCTGTAACCAGCCCTGGTTTACCTCGGAGGAGCTACAAAGCTACCTGCATTTGGTTGCTACCTATGTCGAACCTGGGGGCATATGGGAAAGGTAATGCTGCAAACCTAGGTCAGCTGCCGCTAGCACTGGGCCTGGGGCAGCTCAGCAAAGGCACAGATCACCCTCGAGGCCTGATATCGCCTGCTGGCTGCCCGTAAATTTCAGCCCCTGAAAGAACCTCAGACAGTACACGAGTTGGGTGAGGTGGGGTCCCATGGTGTCGCCAAGGTGGGGTGAGTGATCTTTACCAGATTAAGGTAGATTCAGGTTTGGTGACAGTACTGAGCCTAGGGCTACTTGCAAAAGTCTCAGAGCCTACTGAGGCCAGATTCCGGCTGCCTAGGTCCCCCAGACCCTATGATTTGTTCAAGAAAGTCTGCAGCAGGGGTTGGGGTTGGTTTCTAGCCACTGAAAATGCCAGGACACATGCAAGCCAAGACCAGTTTTTGCTCCTGAAAGAGCCTGCTGTGGTGTGCCAGGAGGGGCTGATTGCCGGGTTGCTGAAAATGCCTCCAGTAGGGCATGGATTGGGTGGGGTGGGGTTCTAGGAAGTCACCAGGGTGGACTGATTGGGGTTTACCAGACCAATGCAGATTCAGATTTGGCTGTGTTGGGGGAGGGATTAGCATAGGAAAGAGCACCTACCTGTAGGCTACACAGGAGGAAGTTTCAATGCAGAGATGATGGTGACTGTCCTTTCAGCCCTTGCCCTGCAGCCACACAACTCAGTCTTTCCCTGTATGTCTCTAGTACTTCCTGAGTCACTATCCTTCCCCTGGAGGCCAGGGTGAGTGCCTGCGAGTGAATGAGTGTGTGTGCAGACTCTTTAAGAGGATGCCTGGTTTTTTAGTAACCATCCTTCTCATCTCAACAGGCAGAATCCCTATTGATTTTCACAGCCAGTTGTTGTGGGGACTACTCTTCCTGGCACTGGAACTCTGGACTGGGCAGCCTGGTGGGGTTGGGGCCCCTCAATACTCTGGTGGGACCTCCATAGCTGATATATCCCTCCCAGTTCTCAACCACTGCATGTGAGTGCGGGGTCAGCCCATTTGGTGTCTCTGCCCCTCCTATCATTCTCAATCTGGCTTCTTCTCTACATTCTTAGTTATAGGAGTTCTGTTCAGCCACTCATCAGATGGTTCTCCAGGTTGATTGTTTTTTAATTTAGTTATAATTTTAATGTAGTCATGGGAGGAGGCAAGCACAGTGTTTATCTACTCCATCATCTTGCCCAGAACCCCCAAAATTTCATTTTTTGATATATGT
>NW_006441955.1:31170461-31207801 GCF_000325575.1 Pteropus alecto | reverse complement strand
TGAAAGGAAGAGCAACTATGGGTTGTCCTTTCCTTCTGTTGTCATTTTCAGTGTAAGTGGTTGGCAGCTTCCATGTACACTTACCTTGTACTCTCATTGGTGTGCTGGAATTCTTTAATCATGGCATATTGTGAACACTATGTGAATGGGGCAGCAAGGATCAGCGGCAAACATATATTTCAAAATGCCAATGTGAAAATGTCTCTACAATATATTAATAAAAAATGCAAGGTACGGATAGGTCTTTTTGTGTAAATAGAAAAGGAATGTATTTGCTTCATATATATAAGTACATTGTATATGCATAACTTTTTACAGAAAAAAATTTAAGAAACTATAGTCGTTATCTTTTTGGAAATGGTACAGTGAAGTGTGAACAGGGAGGTCTTCACTTTTTATTTTGTATCTTTATTGCGTGGGTTTTCTCTTTCTATATATAACATTTTTCCACATTTTTATTTGTTTTGAATTTTAGTGTAGCAATTTTGTTGATTTAATACATATGATATATATTAATTAAAAGTATTCAAACAATATTGATGAAGAAGAAACAACCAACAACCCAAGTACTACTACCTAGAAATAGCCAAGGTTAACACTTGGTGAAGATCTCTTTCTATATAAATACAGATGAAGAATGAGTGAGAGAGATACAGAAAGAAAGAGGAAAAAAAAAAACAGAGAAAGAGAAAGTTATCAAATATTAAATTAAATTTACTTGATTTAACAGAAACAAAAAAGTTGAGTGAAAGATGAATAGCTAAACCTCATATTATTTCTTCTCCATAAGAAGTATTAGATCCTAGAAGATCTGTCTTAGAGTCATTTGGGATGAGATTTTTTTTCTTTCTCTTTTTTCTAAACTACCTGTTTCAATCTTAACTTATTATATTAAAGATGAGATAATGACAACTCATTTTTTCATCTTTCCTTTGTCTTCCTATGAACTTATATTACTTATATTATTTTCAATATTTAAAATAAAAATGTTTTAGTAGAGAATTAGAGAGTCAACATTAATGTCCCATATTATTGGAGAATGTAGGAAAACAAGCACTCTTATACACTGTTGGAGGAAGTATAATTGATAAACATATTTGGAATGGTAATGTTCATATTTCTAAAAATTTTATTCTTCAACCCAGCAATTCTATTTGTAGGAATCTATCCAAGCTTGTACAAAGATATTCTTTGCAACACGAATTTTAATACAAAAAGCTGGAAATAACTTAAATGTTAATCAGTAAGGAAATGGTTTTATGATTTGTAGTATATTCATAATGTAGAATGCTATACAATTGGTAAAAGATTATGGAGATAAATGTGTACTAAAATGGGAAAAACTCTATATTGTTAAGAGGGAATAAAAGCAAGTCATATAACATACCTACAGTGTCATTCTATTTATTATAAAATAATATGTATGTACACATATTCATACACCTACTTTGGTACAGAATGGTATATATAGAGGAAACAAAGAAAAGAAAGGGACTGTGAGGACAAAGAAGAATTTTCACATGTATACTTAAAAACTGCATTAGTGTTTTATAAAAGGAATTATATACATTGTGTAAAAAAGGAGGAAATCTAAAAGAACTCAGTCTCTTCTCAAAAATTTAATATTTGAGAAGGAATCTAATTTTATCTAGTATTTCATGTTTAATAATTGATATAATGATTAAATCTGCATTACAGTTCAAATAAAAAAACAAACCAGGTTTTGACACAATCCACATGGCTTGCCGTATTAGCCAACAAGCTAAAACTTTCCTTCAACTCAAAATTATGTAATTTCTTTCCTATTCTTAGGATCCTGGAATAATTTAGTTCACCACACCTTTGATCTTAAGTAAAAGTGCTAGATTACTGGCCATGTTATTCTCTTTCATAGTGTTTCTAGAAATATGTCGCCCCATTTATTCCCATGTTTTCACTGGCAAGACTGAATCCATTGTAAAATAAACTTGATTATAATTTTATTTTATACTTTAGTTATATTACTTTGTGACTTGGGATGAAAACTAAAAGGAAGAGCAGAATAATAAGTTGGGCCACATTGTTGTAATTTAGGTTAATGTAACTCAAAATAGGATTAAACTTCCTATATTGAAAGATACATGTCAATTATTCATTGATGCTTGATGTATGGTAGTAAGGAGACAATATCACCAAATGAAATGGTATAAGTTTAAACTCTTAAGTTCCCAAAGAAAATTTCCAAGGACTCACGTATCTGTTGTTTATCAATCAGATCAACTAACAAACACCTATTATGGGGAATCTCTATGGTAAATTCAATGGAGGACATCAACCAATATAAGAATATCCCTTCTGTTAAAGGACAGGGCACACATAAGATATTATGGAAAGTCAAATCTAAGAAAGTCTAGGTTCGAAGGTATTCAAGTAGTTGCTATAGAGTTAAGGATATCTGAAGTCTTGCTAAGGAGCACAAAACGTGATCCTTGTGCTCTGAGGGCATATAATCTAGTTTTAATTATATGCAAATAAAACCAGCTATGAGGCTGTATATTGCCAAGTAATAATTGAATAGAACAGATAAGTGCTATAGAAAGTCACAGAAAGACCACATTGGTACTCTGCTACTCATGGAGTAGTCAGGCGAACCTTACCGCATGAGACATGAGACATCTAATAATGTCTAGAAGACAGGTGGAAATAATGTAATTAAAGTTTGGGAGAGAATGCTGGGTTAAAGATACAGACTTTGGAGTCACTTGCATAGAGGTGATAGACAAGCTTTCCAGGTGATACAGAGTAAGAAGGAAAAGGATTAAAATCTGAAGAAATAGTAAGACACTGTGAAAATAAGAACAGACATTTAAAAAAATTAAAATACAGTCATTAAAATAAAAATCTGGTGGACTGTGAATAGCTTATTAGATACAGATGAAGAGATATTAATAAATGGAAGATTGTTCTAAAGGAAGTTATACAGAAAGCAGCATGACAAATTGGGGATGAAAAGTGTGAAATAAGAAAAATGAGGATAAGTGAGAAAGTTCAATTTATTATCCAACAAGATTTTCAGAAAGCAAGATAAGATAGAAGGAAAGAGACAGATTTGATGAGGTAATGGTAGATAATTTTCTAGAATTGATGAAATAATGTCTCAAAGTCAATAATCAGGAGTCTCAAGCAGAATAAATAAAAAGTAGTACACCCTAGGCACATTGCAGTAAAATTATAGTACTGCAAAGATGAAGATAAAATCTCGAAAGGAATCAAATATAAAAGACAGATTACCTGCAAATAAATAACTATTAGATCAGCAATAGAGCAGCAACTGAGTTCTCAAGAAAAGTATTAGGAGCCAGAAATTAATTAAACAGTATCTTCAAAGGACTGAAGAAAAAGCCAATAAACTTAGAATTTAATGTGCAACTAAACTATCCCTTAAGAGTGCCCACAATGGCACTTTACAAAGACTGAAAAAAATTTACCTATCACAGACTGTCACTGAAAAGACTAAAATATTCATATCAATACATTGTTTAAAGATGTTCATACATGTTATATATGTATTCATATGTATTATATATATATATATATGACACATATACAGTACATGTGAGAGGTAAGTTTATAAAAAGAAGAATGAGAATGAGAAGCACCTAATTCAAAATAGGGATTATCTGTGGGAAAAGAGAAAAGAATGGATTTGGAGCTTCATTCTATTAAACTAGTGTAAATGAGCATTTTGTTATATTACTTTTAAGACTTTTTTTTGTCTACTTGAAATATATTTCAAAAGGGAGGAGAGAGTTTTAAGAAAAAGAATCATATGCAATATCAAATATTGTACCAGAAAATAAGAACAGGAACTTCCACAGGTTTGGATACTGAAAGGCCACTGAATATGCTCCAGAGAATTACTTTCTTAGAAAAGGGAGAATGGAAACAACCTATTGAGCATGGCTTCATCTCCTCCTGCCATTTCTCCTCTGCTATTACAAGAAAGGAAATAACCTTCTTCCCCTCAAAGATCAGTTCTTTCCCCATGTGTCTGGATTCTACTTCTACTTTTTAGGACTCCCTCCCCACCCTTTAAAAAAAATTGATCCCTTTTCTTTCCTATATGCGTTTTCTCTCTTCCTTCAAATTCCTTACCAGCATTTAACATGCTATGTTGTTCCTGTTTTCAAACTCCTTGTCCTTCAAATTGCTGCATAACCAAATACTGTCTCTATTCACTCTCACAGCCCTTTCCCAACCATTGTCTTATTTATCTCCTTCCCATGACAATCATCTTAAAAGAAATATCTCCATTAGTCTCTCAGTGTCCGTACCTCCTATTTGCCTCTGAAACTACTCTAATGTAGCTTGTTCCCTCTACAAAAATTATTATTCTCCTTAAGATCACCAGTGATTTCTCTGTCTTGATCTTTTACCATTACTTGGTATTCTGCACCACTTCTTCCTCATTCATCATTTTAATAAGTGTAGCATTTATTCAGCATTTACCAGATGCCAGACACTGTATTAAGTACTCTATGTGCATTATTTCCTTCCTGAAACCTCTCTTCCTTTGGCTTCCATGACAAAAACTCCTCTGATTTTCCTTCTACTTCTCAAGTAGATATTCTCTTTTCTTTACTCATTCTTATTTCTCTGGCTTTTAATAGATGAAGTTCTTGAATGCATCATCCTTATTCTTCTACTCTTCGCACTTTATGTCACAGATAATTGCCTCCATTCATATACATCTATGTATATACAGATGACTCCCAATTTTATTTTCATTTTATCTGTTAATATTTCAGCGCAGAATCTTTAAAAGATAAGAACTCTTGTTTTGGTTAAACATAACCACAATGTAATGATCACATCAAAAACAAAATTGACAGTAATTCCTTAATATTAGCAAATAACTAGTGAGAAACTTCAGTTGTCTCACATATATTATGAAATTTTATACATTTTAAAAATTCAGGTTCTAATCAAGTTACTCTTGATTGCAAACCTTTAGTGGTTTCTCAATATTCTTAAAATAAAGAACAAAATCTGTAACCTGTCATATAGACCCTGCATGGTTTTCCTGGCTTAACTACTTAGGCAGATCAATAGAATCAAATTTAGAGATGTAAAATGTTTCACATCTATTTTCTTGAGTTGACATCCAGCTGATAATGTTAAGTCAAAAAAAGAATAGAAACCATCATTATGAAATTTGAATAGAAAGAATAGAAAGAATAGAAACCATCATTATGTATCTTTTGGAGTTTGTTTTGACCAAAAGGAGGGAGTTGAGAAATACTGATGAGGGAAATGATACAGGCTTGGCTCAGCTACGGTGGAGATGCTAATGGAAGAGCCTTGATAGACATCACCCTTGGATAGCCTATCTGTTATGCTTCACAGCAAACTCTCAGGGTTTGGAGAAAATCCAACAAAATTGAAATGGTTTTCTTCGTGATCCCTGGATGACTTTTACAAGGACAGACTACCTAGACTGACCTCTTTGCTGTCTGCTAAAGATGTACAAACAAGACTCAGTCGCCCTAGACTCTAGATTTTTTCTCTCATAGGTACAGTTTTGCTTTTGTCCTTAACAACAGTCTAATGACTGTTTCCCTATATGTGAAAAATTTTGTTTGCAGATAACTAAATGTCTCTGAGTTATTCTTTGATAATAAAAGCTTGGTCTTACTTTCAGATCTGTTCTTTCTCCACTCTTTCTCACATTAATACCTCCATCTACTCGGTTGTTCAAGATAGAAATCTGGGAATATTTTCAATGCTTTCTTGTCCCTCACCCTTGCTCCCTTTCAATATCTAATTCATCACTAAGATATAAATCTACTTTCAAAATACATTTTGACCAACCTCAGAGGTGCCTTCCTTGAGTGGAACGAGTAGCTTAGTGGGTTTAAGAACATCTTCACTTTTCATTAAATTAAACTCTCTGAAACAAATTTTTTTCCTCAAGTCATATACCGCTAATGCTTTCTCTTTAATTATGAGAAAGTCTTCCCCTAATTGCTACACACTATGAACATACTAGGGAAGATCATGTAAGAACCAACATGATTTCCTTGGTATATTGATGTTATTCCTTTTACCAATATCATATGATCTGACAAGAAAAAAAGGCATTGTAGCAAAACAGACTGTATTGCTAATAGCACTGTTTTGAGGAAATGGGTTCCCATAAGACCAATAAAATGAATTAGAAACACAGCTTTGTCGTTATCTTGATAGTTAATTGGGCATGGGCTGATAACAATTTTTCTGAGCCTCAGTTTTTTAATCTGTAAAACTAAGATATTAACAATGCTTACTTTATATGGTTGCTGTGAGGATTAAATGAGATAATGCACATAAATGCCTAGTACATACTCAATAAAAGTACCAATTATTAGTATAAAAAAATACAACATGACAGTAACCACTATAGTCGGACCCCAAACCATCAATTGTTTAGGCTATTGAAATCCTCTCCCAATTGGTCCTAATTTTTCTCCCTACATTCACATTCATCTCCTTCCATTTCATTTCCCCATAGGTATCAGAGCGTTCTTTTAAACTCATATATTTTATCATATATCTCTCATTGTTTAAATATGTCAAATAGCTTCCACTATACCTGTGATACAACTATGAATTCTGAATCCTTAACACTGGCCGACTCACAAGTCTCTGCTTACACCTCCATAAGCTCATCTGGTACTACTGTCTCCCTTGTAACTATAGCCCCACTGCCTTTCATTCATTTCTTTGGGCAACAAAACTTTTCCCACCTCAGGGCCTTCACACATGCTGTTCCCTCTGTCATAAATCTCTGTTGCTATTTATTCTTTGGAAGTTGACTCATATATCGCTTCCTCAGACAGGCCTTTCCTGGACTCCCTACTAAATTAAGGATTCTCTTCTAAAGTTCTTCATTGCTCTAAACACTATTTATAATTTTATTAATTTATGTAATGATTTGTTTAAGAACATTCCCCACTATTCTATGAATTCCAAAAGGATAGTGATTATATCTGCTTTTTAAAAATTCTGTATAAATGCCTGGAACATAGCAGGCACTACTTATTTTGAACAAATGAATGAATGAGATAAGGTATGTGGAAGCAGTTAGTACAGTGCCTGACATATAGACACTACTGAAGTTGATTTTTATTTTTTATTTTAAGGATTTACATTAGATACTGGTCTTTCATTTAAAGAAATGTTATTAGTTCTTTTTGAAAAAAAATTTTAAATCTTTTGAGTGACTGCTCATCATTCCACTAGATGTCAGGCTAACCTTAAAAGTTAATACTATAAAATTAAAGTACTGTTTATCATTCCAGTGTTCAGTTGAGCTGTTAGATAATTCCTGTATCTTTAATTTAATGGAGACATATAATTTAATGGAGAAATAATAACGATTGTGGATGCTCTGTGATTGTATATCGAGTACCGATAATATAATTCCGTTGTGCTGTAGAAGATTTAAAGAGATCTTGGGTTCTTTATCAAAGTATTGAACTCTATCAGTAATAAAATATTTATGTACTGTAATAATAAGATAATAATAGCTGCTAATATTTATTTAGCACTAACTACATGCCAGATACTTTGTTGAGTGCTTAACTGTTTGGTTTCATTCAATCTAATAAGTTAGAACAGTAACTAAAAGTATCTCAATTAATAAAATAATCCTCTGCGATAAATAGTATTACTAACCCCGTTTCAAAAACAAGAGGTTAAAGAGGTTAAGTAGCTGTTCTTAAAAACACTAAAAGAAATAGTATAGCATATTAAAATTGCTTATTTATAAAAATATTTATTTATAAAAGAATCAAGATATTTTAATAGTGGGAGACTTGTCAACCTTCATTACTGCTTGAAACTAAGGATTTTGTTTGTGTGACAGCTAAATAAATGATGGTGTTTAGTAGAAAAGATTAGGATGGTAGTGGAAAGAGCATAGATTTAGAATTAGACAGACATTGGTTTGCGTCTTAGTATCACCATTTACTAGCTGTAGTCTGATTTTGGGCAAGTTATTTCACATCTTTGAGCCTAAGTTCCCTTATCCGTTAAGTGGGGATGTAATAAAATGCCTGCTTTACAGTCCTGAAATAAAGGTTAAATAGGAAAATATACAAAAAGTTTCTACTACAGTGGTATGTAGTTAGTTATAATTCACTAAGTCATAGTTTTTATTATTTTTGTTATCAATATTAATCTAAGAAAAACGGATGTTAATTTTGTGAATACTACGGGTAAAAACCCCTCATATTTTGGTCACGGCAAATAGAAATGTCAAGTTCATAATTGAATGACTTAAAATTTATCTATGGGAAGTTTACATGCAAAGATGAATGATTTGACTTTCAAAATTATTGGGAATATTTTCATGGAGGAGCTAAGAAGTAAGAGCATATGTCTTGTACTTAGTCAACATTTTTCAAGTACCTTTGGTATGATAATAAAAGAGGTAGAGAGATGAGATTCACTGTCTTCTTTCCATGTTTATTATGTAGTAATAAACATGGAAATATAATATTAATACGTTATTAATATAATACATTATTTCTTGCTTAGAATCCTTTAATAGCCTCCAAATTCATCTCTCTATTTCAGTCTCCTTTACACAAGATTGAAAAATGAATACTCCTAAAAGTACAGCTCAAACCATATCAGAACTTGCCCCAGCATCTGCAGTTTATACTGCCTACCAAAGTAAGTATACATTAATGTTGGTTAGTCACGTTTTAGACTATTTCCCTCATTTTGACTCTGTGATATGCCCCTGTATGTATCCAGAGCTGGATCAAGATATGTGCACACACAAACTAATCTCTCTAATTAAAGTTTATATTTTTAAAAATTTATAAATTTATTTAATAGGGCTGGAGTGAAATAGACCGTACTTTTATCTTATAAAAAATATTTAAAATTAGGAAAAAACAAAGAATAATATGAATATAATATTCCTCTGATATAGAATAACTATCGTTAATTTATTATTATATCTTGGATTTAAAAAAATTATTTTCTTTATTAAATTTATTGGAGTAACATTGGTTAATAAAATTACATAGATTTCAAGTGTACAGTTCACTAATATGTCATATGTATATTGCATTATGTGTTAACCACCCAAATTTTAGTTCTCTTCTATCACCTTATACTTGACCCCCTTTACCCTTATCTACTTCTCCCTTTCCACTTTCCCTCTGGTAACTACTAAACTGTTGTCTGTGTTCAGGAGTCTCTGTTTGTCTTGTTCATTTGTTGCTTTCAGTTTTTTATCCCCATATGAGTGAAATCATGTGATTCTCCATTTTTTCTCTCTGACTTATTTGGCTTAGCATGATAATCTCAAGACCAATCCATGTTGTCACAAATGTCAGTATTTTATCATTGCTTATGGCTGAGTAGTATTCCATTGTATATATGTATCACATCTTCTTCATCCTGTCATCTATCGATGGGCATGTTGGTTATTTCCATATGTTGGCCACCATGAATAGTGCTGCAGTAAACACTGGGGTACATATATCTTTGTGGATAATAGTTTTCAAATTTGGGGATAGATACCCAGAATAGGGGTTGCTGGGTCAAATGGTAATTCTGTTATTAATTCTTTGAAGAACCTCCATACTGTTTTCCATAGTGGCTGTACCAATTTACATTCCCACCAGCAGTGTATGAAGGTTGCTTTTCCCCCACAACCTCTCCAACACTTGTTATTACTTGCCCTGTTGATGATAGCCATTCTAACAGGTGCGAGGTGGTATGTTATTGTGGTTTAGATTTGCATTTTCCTAATAGCTAGTGAAGCTGAGCATCTTTTCCTATGTTTGTTGGCCATCTGTATGTCTTCTTGGGAGAAGTATCTATTCAGATCTTTTGCCCATTTTTAAATTGGATTGTTTGGTTTTTTATTTGTTGAGTTATATGAGTTTTTTGTATATTTTAGGTATTAACCCCTTATCAGAGGTATTGTTTGCAAATATCTTTTCCCATTTAAATGGTGGTTTCTTTATTTCATTGATAGTTTCTTTTGCTGTGCAGAAGCTTTTTAGTTTGATATAGTCTCATTCATTTATTTGTGCTTTCACTTCCCTTATGTTTGAGGTCAAATTCATGAAAACCTCTCTAAATCCAAGGTCCATGAACTTAGTACCTATATTTTCTTCTATATAAGTTGTTGTTTCAAGTCTTATATTTAGGTCTTTGGTCCGTCTTGAGGTAATTTTGGTGTATGGTGACAGATTGCAGTCTAGTTTCCTTCTTTTGCATATGGCTTTCTAATTTTCCCAGCACTATTTATTGAAGAGGGCTTCCTTTCACCATTGTATGTTTTGGGCCCCTTTGTCGACAATTATTTGCCCATATATATGGGGGTTTATTTTTGGGTTCTCAATTCTGTTTCATTGATATGTGTCTATTTTTCTGCCAATACCATGCTTTTTTGATTGTTTTCACTTTGTAGTATAATTTGAAGTCAGGCAGTGTAATACTTCTGGACTTGTTCTTTTTCCTCAGGATTGCTTCGGCTATTCGGAGTCTTTTGTGCTTCCACACAAATTTGATAAATTTTTGTTTTATTTCTTTTAAGAATGCCATTGGGATTTCGATGGGGGATTGCATTAAATCTGTGTAATGCCTTAGGGTAATAGGATCTTTTTGACTATGCTGATTCTTCCAATCCATGAACATGAAATATCTTTCCATTTCTTTGTGTCTGCTTCAATTTCTTTTAATAATGTCTTAAAGTTTTCAGCATAAAGGTCCTTCACATGCTTCATTAGGTTTATCCTTAGGTATTTTATTCTTTTTGTTGCAATCGCAAAAGGAATTGTTTTTTTAAATTTCTTTTTCTGAAAATTTATTGTTTGAGTGCAGGAACGCTATAGACTTTTGTATATAGATTTTGTGTCCTGCAAATTTACTATATTTATTGTTTCTAATAGTTTTTTTGGTGGAATCTTTAGGGTTTTCTATATAGAGAATCATGTCATCTGCAAAAAGTGACAATTTGACTTCTCCATTTCCAATTAGTATGTCGTTTATTTCTCTCTCTTGCCTGATTGCTCTAGCTAGGACTTCCAACACTATATTGAATAAGAGTGGTGAAAGCAGACAATCTTGTCTTGTTGCCGATCTTAGAGGAAAGGCTTTTACTTTTTGACCATTAAATATGATGTTAGCTAAGGGTTTGTCATATATGGCCTTTATTATGTTGATGTACTTTTCCTGTATACCCGTTTTATTAAGTGTTTTAATTATAAATGAATACTGTATCTTGTCAAAGGCTTTTTCTGCATCTATTGATATAATCATATGATTTTTATCCTTTTGTTTATGTGGTGTATCACATTAATCGATTCCCGTATGTCGAATCATCCTTGTGCCCCTGGAATGAAGCCCCCTTGATCGTGATGTGTAATCTTCTTAATGTATTGTGTTCAATTTGCTAGTATTTTGTATAGGATTTTTGCATAGGTATCCATCAGTATTGGTCTGCAGTTTTCTTTTTGAGTGTTATTCTTACTAGGTTTTGGTTTCAGGGTAATGTTGGCCTCATAAAATGAATTAGGAAGTACTTCCTCTTCTTCACTTTTTTGGAAAGTGTTTGAAAAGAACAGGTATTAAGTCTTCTCTGAATGTTTAGTGGAATTCACTAGTGAAGCTATGTGGTCCTGTACTTTTACTTTCTGGTACTGGACTTTTACTTTTGGGGAGCTTTTTGATGATTGTTTCAGTTTCCTTATTGTTGATTGGTCTATTTAAATTTTTCATTTCTTTGTGATGCAGTCTAGCAAAGTTTTATATTTCTAAGAACTTGTCCATTTCTTCTAGGTTATTTTTTTAAATTTTTTATTATTATTTATTATTATTTATGCCTACAGCACCTGGTCTTCCTAGGTCTTCCTAGGTCTCCCACCCAAGTACTAACCAGGCCCGACCCTGCTTATCTTCTTAGTCAGATGTCAGGCTTGTTCAGGATGGCATGGCTGTAGACCATGGACTGTGGCTCCACTGGGATGTGAACCTAGGACCTTTTGCGTGTGAAGCAGACATGCTAACCGCTACACAATGGAACCACGTCCTCTTTTAGGTTATTGAATTTGGTGGCATATCATTTTTCATAGTATTCTTGTATGATACTTTGTATTTTGGTGGTATCTGTGATAACTTCTCTTTCATTTCCAATTTTATTTGTATCCTTTCTCTTTTTTCCTAGTGGGTCTAGTCAGGGGTTTCTCAACTTTATCATTTCAGAGAACGAGCTCTTTGTTGCATTAGTTTTTCCATTGCCATTTTGTTCTCGATTTTATTTAATTCTGCTCTAATTTTTATTATTTCCTTTCTGCTGACTTTGAGCTTCATTTGTTCTTCTTTTTCTAGTTTTTTAAGGTGTAATGTTAGGTTGTTTATTTGGGATCTTTCTTATTTCTTGAGCTAGGCCTGAGATATGAACTGTCCTCATATTACTGCTTTTGCTGTATCCCAAAAGTTTTGACATATTATATTTTCATTCTTATTTGTTTCTATGTATTTCTTGATCTCCTTTTATTTCTTCTATGACCTAATTGTTCCTTAGTGGCGTGTTGTTTATTCTCCATGTATCTGTGATTTTTCCTGCTTCTTTTTGCAGTTGATCTCTGGTTTCAAAGCATTGTGGTTAGAGAACATGCTTGGTATGAGTTCAGCCTTCTTAAATTTGTTGAGGCTGGTTTTGTGTCCAAACATATGGCCTATCCTTGAGAATGTTTTATGTGCACTAGAGAAGAATGTATAATCTGGTGTTTTGGGATGAAAGGCTCTGTAAATGTTGATTATGTCCAATTGGTCTAATGTGTCATTTAAGGCTGATAATTCCTATTGATTTTCTGTTTGGATGATTTATCCATAGCTGTCAGTGGGGTATTTAGGTCCTCTACTATAATTGTATTTTTGTCAACTTCTCTCTTTAGTTCTGTTAGTAGATGCTTAAGTATTATGTCTTAATAATTAAGTAGTTAGTAGCTGATAAGTGTTATGTCTTCTTGATGTATTGGCCTTTTTATCGTTATGAATTATCCATTTTTGTCTGTCATTACCTTTTTTATCTTGAAGTTTATTTCATCGGACATAAGTACGGCTATACCCGCTTCTCTCTGGATGCCATTTGCATGAAGTATCATTTTTCACCTTTTCACTTTGAGTCTATATTTGTCCTTGCAGCTAAGATGCGTCTTGTGAAGGCAGCATATGGTTGAGTTTTGTTTTTTGATCCAATCTGCTACTCTGTGTCTTTTTATTGGTGAATTCAGTCTATTTATATTTAGGGCGATTATTGAAATATGAGGTTTTCCTGTAGTCATTTTATCTTTACTTTCTGGTAGCTCGGTGTCTCCATTGTTTATTTGTCCTTGTGTTTCTGTTATTTTTATTTGGTGGTGTTTTATGGTTTTTCCCTCTGTTCCCTTTGTTTTATGTTACGTGTCTCAGTTCTGGATTTTTTTGTGTGTGTGGTTACCATTGAGTTTATATAAAGGAAAGTTATATGTATATACAATAGTTCTTTATTTCCTGCATGTACCTTATCTCCATTCCCCTTTGCAGATTCGGATCTTTACTCCTTCCCTCTTTTTTAATTTTTGTTGTCTCAAATTATCCCTATTTATGCTGTACATTCATTTCTAAGTTGCAGTAGCTATTGTCTTCTCTTTTTAAAGTGTTTTTTTGTTTGTTTTTGTTTTTTACCTTTAACTATTATGTAATATTTAAGCTTATAATGCCCTGTTCTTAATTAGGGTTGCACTTTTCTGCTTCTGTCTGCCTGTTAGTCATCTTACTAATAGTTACATATTATTTTGTCTTTTTGTTTCAGGTAGAATGACCCCCTTCAATGTTTTCTATAATGTAGGCCTTATGGAAAATTCCCTCAGCTTCTGTATGTCTGAAAAGTTCTTTATTTCTCCTTCATGTCTAAAGCAGAACTTTGCTGGATATAGTATTCTTGGCTGGTAATTTATCTCTTTCAACAGTTTAAATATTTGATTCTACTTCTTCCTAGCTTATAAAGCTTCTGCTAAAAAATCTGATAATACTCCAATGCATTTTCAGTTATAAGTTATTGTCTTCTTTTTGCTGGCTGCCTTGAGAATTGTTTTTCATTAACTTTTGACAGTTTTAATATAACATGCCTTGGAGAAGGCCTTTTTGAAATGAGATAATTAGGTGTTCTGTTTGCTTCTTGGATTGGAGGATCTAGTTCTTTCCATAGGTTTGGCAAGTTCTCCTCGACTATTTGTTCAAATAGGCTCTCTGTTGCTTTCTCTTTGTCTTCTCCTTCTGGTATACCCACAATTTATATGTTGCTTTTCTAATGGTGTCAGGTAGTTCTTGGAGAGTTTTTTCTTTTTCTTTTTTCACTCTCATGTCTCTCTATTTGCATCATTTTCAGATTTCTGTCAACGATATCACTAATTCTTTCCTCCATCTAAGTTGTATTCCTTAAACTTACTATTTCATTCTTCATTTCTTTTATTGAGATTTTCAGCTCCAGAAATTGTATTTAATTCTCTTTTTTAAAAAGTTTCAATGGCTTTGATAAAGTATTACTGATATTTATTGACTGCTTCTGAGTTTATCAAACTGCCTGTCTGAGTTTTCTTGCATCTCGTTGAATTTTTTCAGACATGCAATCTTGAATTCTCCATCTTTTAAATTGCATATTTCTATATCTTTAAGTTTATTTTCTGGAGATTGTTCATTTTCTTCCTGCGCAGCCTTGTCACCTTGGTCATTCATGAGTTTTGATGGATTATTTCTATGCCTAGGCATTTAGGGGAATGAACTCTACTTTTTAAAGAATTTTTATTATTATTAAGAGTGATCCCTCTTTAGTAGGTTGATAAGAAGTGGTTTCTCTTTTGTTTTCCTGTAGGTGGCACACAGACCTCTTGCACTGCCCGGGCCTTCCAGATCTCTATTGCGTGGCAAAAAAAAAGATGCCCTCTATTCCCTGGGGAGGTGTATGTTTCCTCTGTGACCAGGTCACCGCAGTCCCAGGGCTCCACTCCCATGGGAGAATGTGGTGGGTAATGGGGTTCTGAACCCCTAAAGAGCCCCTGAAGCCCCGGGGCTGCCCCAGCAGCCTCATGTAGTGTTGTGTTCCCTGAGGTACCCCCATGCCTCCCCCAGGATCATCCTAGATGTGTGGGGTTAGGTGGGTTGGGAGAGGCCACTATTATGCCTGTGGTTTTGTTATCCCAGTAATGGAGACTGCCAAGTCTCAGCCTCCTCGCCTCAGTATCTCCACTCTTGTCACTGAGACCAGCTGCAATGTGTGTCTGCCACTCAGAAGCTGTATGCTCATTTCCTGAGGCTACAAACTTTCTGCTCTGTAGCCCGACACTTGCTTCTGCAGTCTCTCTTCTGTCCCCCACCTAGCTATGGGAGCATGTGGGGAGGTGAGCTCTTGGGAGTGTAGGGAAGGGGTAGGCTCCAGTTCTCTGCTTTCTAGAACACAGTTGTCACACCTCTGTATTCTGTCTCTGCCCTGGTCTCTGCCCTGATCACTGAGTTTCACCATAGTATATGCTGGCCACTCAGGCAAGAATGCTCAGGGCTACAGAGATGCACGCTGCAACCTGATTCCTCCCCTCTTCCCAAGTCTCACAGGGAAATCCAGGCTGCATCCTTGGCAGCTGTCTCTGCTCTTCTTCCTTTCCTCCTCCCTTGCTTGCCTGATTAACCCACCTTCAGATGTTTCGATGAGCAGATCTCTCAGAAGTGTTTGTGTGTTCGGCTGTGGATCTTCTGTTAGATTATAGCTGTTTAAATTTGCTGTAATTTCAAGGGGAGAGATCAGGGGGACCCCTTATGCTGCCATACTTCTGATGTCACTTGGATTTTTTTCTAAAAGACTGAAACATTAGTAAGTTTAAGCCTTAGGGAACTGCACTAACACGTCCAGTCTCATTAGCCTTTCTACCCTTGGTGAACCTTCCTCTATAAAGAGTTTAATATATCTCCTGGCTAAACAACTTTTAAAATAGTTTTATCTGTGTTTACAAATAAATATAGTATATTTTGTGTGGTTTTAATTTATGCACATGATGTCATACTATACCTATTTAGAGTTTTCCTTATTCAATACTATATATTTGAAATCTGTTTAATATAGAATAGAGATAAATAGATAGATATAATCAATTTCTTTTAGCTGTTGTATAGGCCCATCTCATGAATACACTACATTTTATCAAGTCCTCGGGATACGTAGATTGTTTCCTGTTTTCATTCTTAAAAACCATGTTGTACTGAATGTCTTCATATCTCCTGGAACACAAATATGAGAGTTTCTCTAAGGGATATACCTATAAGTGTGTGCATATTATTTTATTTTACTAAATACAACCAAATTGCTTTCATCAAGAAGTTCCTATTTCCTTCTATTTTCACCAATACTTGATAGATATTATTATTAAAAGGAAATAGTATCTTCTTATTATTATGATTGTTTTTTTAATCTTCATTTCTCTGGTTATCTTCAAGACTGAGACTCTTTTCCTAAGGTGATTAGCCTTTTAATTTTCCTTCTTTGTAAATTGACTGTTCATGTTCTTTGTGCATTTGTTTTGTCGTGTTGTTGATATTCCCCCCTTTTTTACTGAGTCTGAAAATATCTGCTTCCTATTTGACAAAATTTTAGTGTCTGTAAATTGTTTTTTTCTGTCTGCTATCTCAATTTTATATGTAATCAAAATCAAAAGAATTGAAATCTTCTTAATATTGAATATTTAAATACATGAATGTGATGAATTTCATTTATTCGGATCTTTAAAACTGTTTTTTAGTAATATTTTATAGTTTTCTGCATAAAGTTTTTCTGAATTTTTGGTTAGATTCTTTTTCTTAGTTATTTTATTGTTTTGTTCCTATTATGAATGAGAATTTTAAAAATTACTATTTCTAATTTATTTGCTTATAAATAGGAACACTGAATTTCATACATTAAGTTCTCATATTCATATTCTTTTGTTTGCATCTCTCAGGATTTTCTATGAAGATTATTATAGTTTTCAGATAGTGACAGTTTTGTCACTTTATAACACTCATAATTATTATCTTGCCTTTTTATATTGCTTAGGGCCTCTAGCATAATATTGACTAGTAGCAATGCTAGCAGGTATTTTCGTGCATTCCTGACTTTAATGAGAATGCTTCTAATGTTTCCTTTAAATTATGATGCCTGGTATAGAATTCTCTGGATACTCCTTAAAGTTCCATTCAAATCTCAATTCTTCACATTTTTCTTTTAAAAAGAATCACACCAGGTAGTTGAATGTATCGAATGCCTTTTGTGCATCTATTAAGATACTAATTTTTCTCATTTAATTTGTTAATATGGTGAATTGCATTGGTGCCTCTTTTTGGTATTATTAATAGTTTTAAGGTTTTAGTATTATTAGTTTGTTTGTTTTATTTGGAACTCAGGTACAGAATTCAAATAACAGTTCTCCTAAATTATTGATACACTATCATCATTGGTCCATAACTCCTCTATTGCAGTAGTCCCCAACCTTTTTGGCACCAGGGACTGATGCTCCTATGAGAATCTAATGCCTGATGATCGGAGGTGGAGCTGAGACTGTGATGCTAGCTCTGGGGAGTGGCTGCAAGTACAGATGAAGCCTTTGATGACTCTCTCATGGCTCACCTCCTGCTGTGTGGCCCAGTTCCTAACAGGACATAGACCCTACTGATTCATTGCCCGGGGTTTGGAGACCCCTGCTCTATTGTACCATTTTACTTATTTATACTTTCATTAATATATTTTATTATTTTAATATATTTTATTTTCATTACTATGTTCCATTTCTCATTTTCTCAAAGGCTTTTACTTTAATATGTTTGTTATGTATCCTGGTAAAATAAAGTGTTATTTTTTGAGTCTATGTGTTAATTTATATAGTCTTGTCTTACAGATCTTACTTTGTGTTTCAGCTTGTTTCACTAAATACTACATGTTTGTGCTGTATATGTATCTACTGCATTGGTTCTAAGAGTAGCATAGTATTCTAGATTATGTACCCATTGCATTTAGTTATCTATTTCCCTAGCTGTGAAGCCCTAAAGTAACTTTCAGCTTTCTGCAACTAAAAAATAACAGTGTGATAAATATCCTCATATAGATTGCCTTTTGAGTCCTGTGCTTATTTCTTTGATGTTCATACCCAGGCGTGTGATTGTTGGAGCATGGGATAATATGTATACTGAATTCATTAAGTACTATCAGATTATTTTCCATAATATTGCTTCGATTATACTCCTGTCAGTAGAGGATGAGAAATATTATTTCTTTATATTCTTACCTACAATTGGTGTTACTTGATTTTTAATTTTTCATAATCTGATGGATGTTAAGGCATATCTCAGTGTTGTTGCAATTAGCATTTCTAATTCTAGTGCATTTCTCTGATTTCTACAGTTATTTGCCAGTGAGCTTCCCTTTAAATGATTTGCTTACTTATATCCTTTGCTTATTTTTCTATTGCAGTCACCTATCTCTTTCATATTTCATATTTGCAGCTGTTCTTTGTACATGCCTTATATTAATTCCTTAGCAGGTTTTAAATAACGTAAATATCTTCTCTGGTCTGTTAACTGTTAATTTTTCCTATGATGTTATTTGTGAACAGATGTTCTCAATTTTGATGTATATAAACCCAGAAGAGTTGGCATTTTTTCTTTCAACACTTTAAATGTGTCACTTCACCCTCTTCTTGCTTGCATGATTTCTGAAGAGAATTCTACTGTAATTCTTATCCTTTTCCTGGAGTTTTTGACTCTAGATCAGCCACACTGAGCCTGTCAATTCATCATTTATAGATTATGTTCCTACTGGTACTGGGTTCAGTGGCAGGCTTTTGCTTCTGGTAAGCTGGGATTCTCTGTATTTGTCTGACCTTCCAGTTTTGGGAGCAGCAGGTTGTGGTGTGAACTTCATTTCTGATAGATCTAAGAATTGTTGATTTTCAGTTATTCAGCCTTTTTTCTTGCCATGACGATGGGAGTGATGACTTCCAAGCTCTTTACATCATACTGGAATTACTGATTTTTTATAAATTGATTTTGTGTCTGGTAACTTTACAGAACTCTCTTATTAAATGTTTCAATTATTTGTTAATTCTATTGGATTTTCTGTCACCTATAAATAATTACAGTTTTGTAACTTTTCCCTCAATTATTATATCTTCTATTCCTTTTATTTTCCCTTCCTGCATAGGAATCTTACTTTTTTCAGTGACTACTAAAGGTCTAGAAATCATTTCTGAGTATAGCCACCATGTAGATGGGAATAAATTATCTCCTGACCCTTTGAGACTTTAATAATCAGCAATATATATTTTTATGATTTATAGACTCTTAAGTGATTTATTTTCCTTGGAATTTAGAGTTCTTTCTCTATGGCGTCTAATTTCCCATCCCTCCTTGAATATTTAATGCCCTTTTTCTTGATTTTTAAACGATCGGGATTTGGACCTTCAGGTTCAGAATATCAGGTTAATGAAGTTTTCAGATGTTTCATTTTTAATGAAGAATGGTGGTTGAATTATAATATAATTTTATTCGTGTATTGAGATGATAATATATTTTTTCTTTTTTATCTGTTAATGTGATGAATCACATTGATTTTCTAATATTAAACCATCTTTGGATTCCTGGGATAAATTCAATATGGCCAAAATATGTTATTATTTTTTATATGTTTTTCTGGCTTGCTTATATTTTTTGATTTTTTTTTCTCACTCTTCCAGATGTATCATATAGCTACCTTCCTCCTTTCAGACATTCAAAGAATTTTAGAAATCTTCCTGTCTGTAAGCAAAGGACTTTTTTCTGTTATAAACTGCCACTCTCTGCCTCTCTGTCTCTGTCTCTGAAAAAAATCACACCATTGCTATATTAATAGCTTAATTTACATTTTATTAGATAGTTTACAAATTCTGTTGACATGATACAGTTAATTTCCTGAAATGCTCTATGTTGATTCAGATCACTGTTAATGACTGGTTTTCATCATTTCAAGTCCTCATAATACCATCTGCACATCATAGTTTGTGAATTTTTAAAAATTTGTTTATATTAATTAGTTTCAAGTATATAGTATATTTGTTAGATATCTATATAGTTCATAAAATGATCTCCCAATTGCTCCCTTCCTCCCCGACCCTCCACCTAGCCAATGTATTAATGCTAACTGCATTCCCTATGCTGTGCTCCCCATCCCCGTGACCATCTATCAGCTACTAATTTGTACTCCTTTAATTGTGAATTTTTTTAAATGTAATGTGTCAAATTTGGATTTCTCCGATGGTGTGAAAATACTTATTAATTTGTTTAACAAGTATTTATTGACTATCTACTATGTGTCAAGCAGTATTCTAGGTGCTGAGTATACAGTAGTGAAAAAAAAATCCCTGCCTTGATGGAACATTTTGATTTTACTCTTAGGACCTAATAATGGTCTCAGAACATAAGTAGGAGTTTATTGTGATGTTCCACAATTTATACAAAAAGCATTCTTGCTGTCTGTCATTTCATGCCTGGAGTCAAAACTTTGATATACTACTTTTAATCAATTATAAAACAGCAAATTTGACCTCTTTACTGCTTTACTGAAAAGTTTTTATTGTCCTTTGATTACGGTTTATGTAAACATAAAGTATTCATTCATAATCAAGAGTAAAACCTAAATAATTCTAGTATAAAATTAATTCTATTGTGGATACATAAATATTTTTCAAATGGTTTGGATAAATTGATTTTGTTGATATAGCAAGTGAATTTGTGGCATACTCTAAAAATGTTTCTTTAAAAGCCTGTAAGTATAAACATGCATCTTCTTTTAACATTGTTAATAAATGGATTTTTCACAGATAGGAAATGGCATATTCATTTTGATATACATTTAGCAATTAGTATTAATGAACTGAATAATTAGGAAATTCACTTTTGTACATTTACTTTTACAAAGAGTTTTGTAATAGCAGAGAACAGCAAATTAAATTCTAAATAACTGTTCATGAAATATGTATAACATTGAATTTTAGTTCTAATATATTTTCTAGCTTAAAATATAGATAAAATCACAGCAAATCCCCAAATTGCAAAACTGATTGCAGAAATTTTGGTACTCAGAGCAGGGACACTGGATTCTTGTGGAGGAATCAACTTGTTTGCTTGCGCTATGTTAGAAATTTCTGAGGTGAGATTGGCTTCATTGATGGCTTGAATTGCGATATATAATTGGGTGCCATTTTCTATTTTAAAAAGTTCTTGTTTAAATTCAAAATTTTCTATTGAGCCAGCCTCCTTGGGTATCAGACTAGAAATATTCACTAAAGTCGCATTGTCAAAATTTTCTTGGAGATCCAGGAGATACTTACTTATTCTTATAATGTAGCTTTTGGCTGAAAAACAAATAGACACTTCAAGTATATTAAAATCACTAGGCTGCCTCAATACCACCACACTACCTTACATTTAGGGCCCTATCAGAAATGCAACTAGGTTTTGGTTATGGAAATCCCAGTTGTAATTTGTGTCTGGTTATTCCATCTTCTTTATTTTAAGAAGAAGTACGTGAACAGTTTTTATCTAGCCATCTAATCACAAAAAATTTCATTCAAAATTATATTGCACTAAAAATCAGAATCTAAATTTCTTTTTGTAAATATAAATATAAAGAGCTGAATTCACTTTTAACTTAGAACTAGGAACACAGTAATGTTTGTTTGAGTATAGCAAAGACATTCAGTACCCCACATCTGTATTATTTCTCATTAAGTTGAGAGAGGGAGTGATAGGAAGGGAAAGTAAGAGAGCAGATAAACAAGAGAACAAGAGTGAGAGACAGTGATAAGTATAAAGGGCAGTGATAAGTATAAACGGAGCAGAGAGCCTATGATATGTACTAATTATAATGTGCTTAGGAACCAGGAAGACTTTGATTGGCACCTTAATTCTACTACTTTATAGCTGTGTAACAAAGAATAATTTATTTAATCTTTTTTACCTTCAATTTTGTTATCTGTAAAATAGAGATTCAGTCAGTCAATTCATTCAACAAATATTTATTGAATGCCTACTATTCTAGAAGTGAGAATTATAGATAGTCATGCAGGAAAAGTGTTTAGCACAATGTTTTGAACTTAATAAATATTTGAAGTATTAGCTATTATAACTGTAATTTTATCAAGAAAGGAAAGGAAGATGCTAACATAAATGATTGATTCCAAAATGATTTTAGAAATCTACCAGAGCTAGCAATATAAAGATATGTTCTCACATTATGAAATGCCATAAACAATAAAACATCAAATGTCTCTTTTTGAAATGATGACTTTTTTTTTTTAATGAAAGGTTGTAGAAGTTATAAGTGTGTGGTAAATAACTGATTTAGTAGTTGTCAAAAAATTCAAGCCCCCTGCCTTCACATTCTAGTTTTTCAATAAATAGGCCTTGTTGATCCTTTCTACTACTCTTCACACCCACCCTGTGTTTGTGTATGTATGTATGTATGTATGTGTGTGTGTATGTATGTATGTATGTATGTGTGTGTGTATGTATGTATGTATGTATGTGTGTGTGTATGTATGTATGTATGTATGTATCTATTTATTTATCTATCATGTATCTATCATCTAGCTATCATCTATCTATCTATCTATCTATCTATCTATCTATCTATCATCTATCATGTATCTATCATCTATCTATTCATCCCTCCCTTAATTTAATTCAAATATTCCATTGCAAAATTTTTCTTTCGTGACCTTAATCATATTATTTGATCATATTATTCTCTCCCTGTCATGACTGCCTGGAATGTGCCTCCCCTCCCTATCCAAATTATTTTTATTTTTCAAGGTCTGATACAGGGCCTGACTTCATGAAGTCTTATTCATGTATTTCATCTACCCTAATGCCTCTCTTCTATGATCTCTGATTGCACAAAATGAGTTTCCCAGATTGTTTTATGCATGTTCAATTTATCTTTTCAATTAGATCATATTTTTCTTGAGGGCAGAGACTATCTTTTATACTCCTTTCGTATTAACTATAGTGTGTGGTACTCTTAGGTATGCGTTTGACCTTAATTACTTGTTGGCCAACAATACAGTTATTATGTTCATTCCCCAAATGATGGAATTAGAGAATCATAAAATGCTAGAATTACATCTGTTTGTTTTAGTAATTCTAGGTCATCTGTTCTAATTTAGATATTTGACTATATGAAAATTGGGTCCCAGAGAATTTAAGTACTTCATTTGAGATTAGATAGATATTAACTTATTCTTTAAGATACTAATACTACTTACTTTTGCAATGCCTCAGGGCAACATTTGATAGCAACTACAACCTCTTCCCATTTGTCACAAGGAAAGAGATTAGATTCCACCTATTCTAGGCATTTGTGGTTAAACACAGTGAAGTACTTTCTCTTCTAGTGTCCTTATATAATGCATTCTTCCTTCTTTTAGTTCTTATAATCAGACTGAGGGACATTTATTATGAACCCGATCTTGAACTGAAGAGTTGGTCTTGACTGAATTGAATTTAAAACAAAACATTTGGTCAGGCAATTTCATATGTGGCTTTTCCAATGGAAGTGTTGTTTCTTTTTCGTTTTCTTCCTTCCTTCCTTCCTTCCTTCCTTCCTTCCTTCCTTCCTTCCTTCCTTCCCCATACATTTAAATGTGATAGCATAGAAAAAATAATGTTTTCAGAAGCTGTTATAAGAGTTTTCAACATTAAAGTAGAAAATAGCTCTTTGTGTCTGTGCTATGTTTGGCTTTAGAATGATTTTTTTCCTTGTATAATGATGATAAAAAGAAATATAGCTTTGAAAAATGCTATATAGGAAATGAAAGATTAAAAAGCATCTTTTCTATTGAGAATATAGAGTGAGGAATTTATTGTAACCCAGGAGAAGAGTACTGAACATGTGGCTTTCTAGCACTGATAATCCCTGAGGTATTGTGTATATTGATGATACTGCATATTGTTTTCATTTTTCTAACCTAAAAGGAAAATAGCCATTTTGGCATTATCTCAAGAGCATCTACCAGTCTGGCACAATACTGGAATATGGTAGGCATTCAATAAATACTAATGAAATTCAGTTAAATTTAAAGTAAAGATAAAAATGGTTTAAACTTTCTGGAATGAGCATAATTATTATAAGAAACTTTGAATGAATGAGATATTTGGCCTTGAAGTTTATTCAAACTCCATGACCAAATCTCTCAAACTAGTTATATTTCTCTGTACGTGATCCTTTCTCTCTTCATGGGATACCTTCACTTAACTTGGCTAACTTCTCTCATTCTTCAAGACCTAGGTCAGGGATAGTCTTCCCTGGGAAGCCTTTTAAGATATACTTTGTGGTCTTACCCCCAGCCAGGAATTTGTGGCCTTCCAGTGTGCTGTCATATCCTTCTGTGCTTACAACAGCATATCTCTTATCACATTATGTAAAATAATGTTTACTTGCATAAAGTGTCTTCTGTACTCAAATAAATGTTGCGAATCGGGATAATTTCTTAGGAATCTAATAGTGTTTGAATATTCAAAAAGGTCAATGAATGGATGGAATTGTGCAAGTATAGAAATACTTAGAACAAAATTTTCCTGTTAGAGAGAAAAGAACACAAGAGAAAGCTATTCCCTGTCTTCTCAAAATAATTTCTAAGATGGTTCATATTGTGAGAGGCAGTTTGGCACAATAGAATCTGACAAGAGTGGCTTAGACTTATAAGTTTTTAAATATAGAAATAATTTAGGTCAATTAATTATTTCTTAGTGCTTTAGTTTTCACATCTGAAAAATGAGTGTGTAATGGCCCATTGTAGACACTCCACACATGTTATTTATAAATAGGACATTAGAAAATTCTTAGCAAATGAAAGCCAATGGTATTTCCTCCATATATTTAAAAATGTATTATCAAGCTTACCTTTTCCTTCATCAAGGACATTGCCAGGGGCAGTCCATGAAAGTTGAATATGATCATCTTGAAATTTAGCCTCGAGGTCTGTAATTTTACTGGGTGGGAACACGTGAGTATGATCAGTAACAGGAGGAGCTCCTGATACAGTAAATGACCCACCAGAGGTTAGTCTGCTGAAATCTTCTAATTCGGCTTCTACCATGTCATCTTTGAGTTCAGATCTGGGTGGGTTCAGTATAATTTTACCTAACAAAGAAAGTAATTTTGTAACTTTTGATATTGCCATATCTATCTTTTAGCTTGTACTCTCATCTTACAGCTGTAGAGGGTTAATATCAATTGATAGCAGACATAGAAAAAGTGACAGCTTTCAGTGGAAATAAAGCTTGTTTTACTGGTGTCATTTTAAAATTGATAAGGAGACACTATGCAATGTTAGAACTATCTTTTAACCTCCCTGTCTTTACTACTCGACTGTAAATTCTTTGAGGACAAAGATGGTGTCTTATTTACCTTTGTAGCTCCAGCATCCAGCACAACGTTTGCCAAATAGGAGATGCTTAATACATTTTTTCAATGTAAATTAAACGAACTGAGGCAGATATTGACAAAACATGTTGTAAGCATAGCCCAATGCTAGATTCATTAATCTAAATATGGTTTTGAAACATGCAGATGGTTTTATAACTAAATACTTGGGTTTTTCACAGCACCTTATATTTTCAAAGCTTGACACATGTAATTTACCTAAACAAATGACACAGTTCAGTTTTAAGGCTGCTTACCACTTTCGGTGTAGCCTGGTACATACAGAGCTTTGTTCTGTCGTTGTCTTAAACTTAGCCTAGATGTGTTTTTTCTTGCCTGGGCGAGTACTTTTAAACTGTATCTACCATTTCCACGGTAATCTTTAAAATATCTTGAGTAGATGCCATCATTCTTGATAGTATCTGCACCTTGATATCAAAATGTAATAATTAGCCAACCGAATAAAAATGACAGTCCCAACTGTTCATGGGTACTAATGATAGCAACCATTTTGAGAGATTGTATAGCACAGTGTATTAACCACTTGAACCCTGGAAGCAAACTGCTTAGGTTCAAAGCCTGGCTTGGTCACTTGCTAACCCCTGACTTTGGAAAAGTCCAATTCATGATAAGCATTTAATTCATATTAGCTATAATTATTCCTAAAGGAATCTTAACAAAATGAGGAAAATATAACTAAACTAGAGAAAGCACATGCATGCAAACACTGGCATTAATGAAAATAGAATTCTACTCTTAAGTTCCATGGGAAAAGTAAAATTGTGCATAGAATTTAAAGAAGATAAATGTGCTTATGTTTATGCCTAGTCAAGATAACTGAGTAAAAAGTTTAAAAAACATTAAAATTAAATTTAATTCACTTAAAAACATGATTCATTAGCATACATAAGAAAGTTGACTTCTAAGTCATGTCACTGTAGTAGAATTCAGTGGAAGTTGATGCAGATTCTTATTACCTGCACCATTGTCCCAAAGCTCCAATATTCCTTGATGTCCATCTTCAGTTTCTATAACAGCTGTTACATTGACTCCCAGAACAGGCAAAAACCCTTGACTGACTTGTGCATAAACAATCATTGGGCTAGGGTAATGTGCTGTATCTTGACTCATGTGAGCAGTCGCAATTACTGGTGGAGTGGTAGGACTTCTTGCTCGAGAAGTCATAGTCACCGTTAGCATCTGAGAGTTGACATGACTATTTAGAAGGCTGTAAGTCCAAGTACCTGTCTGAAAATAAAAATACCTATTTGGGAGCCTTTGTAAAATTTTCCTACTCCATTGGGAATGTAAAATTATTTAAAACCTTAAGCAGAGTAATAGTAATGCTATTTAATATACAATTTTATAAGCTATTAAATAGTATGAATATAAATCCCTAATTATTTGGCTTCCTTTTTTAAATAATTTTTTTATTTTTCAATTATAGTTGTCATACAATATTATATTAGTTTCAGGTGTACAACATGGTGATTAGACATTTATACATCTTACGAAATGTATAAATCTAGTACCCATCTGACAGCATACATAGTTATAACAATATTATTGACTATATTCCTTATGCTATACTTTATATCCCCATGTCTGTTTAACTACTAATTTGTACTTCTTAATCCCTTCCCCTTTTTCACCCACTCCCCAAAACCCCTTCCATCTGACAACCATCAAAATGTTCTCTATATCTATGACTTTGTTTCTGTTTTGTTTATTTGTTCTTTAGCTCCCACGTGTACAATCATATGACATTTGTCTTTCTCTGACTTATTCCATTCAGTGTAATATCCTCTAGGTCCATCCACGTTGTTGCAGATGGCAAGATTTCATTCTTTTTTATGGATGAGAAATATTCCATTGTATATATGTACCACCTCTACTTTATCGATTCATCTATTGAAGACACCCAGACTGCCTCCATATCTTGGCTATTGTAAGTAATGCTCCAATGAACATATGGATGTACATTTTCCTTCAAAGTAGTGTTTTGGGTTTGTTCGGATAAATACCCAGAAGTGGGATTACTGGGCCCTTCTTTGTCTCTAGTTATAGCTTTTGTTTTAAAGTCTATTTTTTCTAGTATAAGTATTGCTACCCCAGCTTTTGTTTGTTTGTTTCCATTTTTATGAAATATCTTTTTCCATCCCTTTACTTTCAGTCTATGTGTGTCTACTGATCTGAAGTGAGTCTTTAAGAGTAGGCAGTCTACAAGAGTAGGCAGCATCTGCAGGGGTCTTGTTTTATTATCCATTCAGACACTCTGTCTTTTGATTAGAGAATTTAATCCATTTACACTTAAAGAAATTATTGATAGATATATAGTTATTGCTATTTTATTATTCGTATTTTTAATTGTCTTCTTTTTGAAGAAGTCCTTCTACAGATTTGGTGGTGATGAACTCCTTTAGCTTTTTCTTATCTGGGAAGCTCTTTATCTGTCCTTCCACTCTAATGATAGCTTTGCTGGGTAGAATTATCTTGGTTGTAGGTCCTTGCTTTTCATCATTTTGAACATTTCATGTCAGTTCCTTCTCACTTGCAAACTTTCTGTTGAGTAATCAACTGACAATCATATGGGAGCTCCCTTGTAGGTAACTAGGTGCTTTTCTCATGCTGCTTTTAAGATTCTCTCTTTGTCTTTAATCTTTAGCAGTTTAATTATGATGTGTCTTGGTGTAGGCCTGTTTGAGTTCATCTTGTTTGGGGCTCTCTGTGCTTCCTGAGCTTGTGTGTCTATTTTCTTTACCAGGTTAGGGAAATTTTCCATCATTATTTCTTTAAATAGGTTTTCAATTTCTTTTTCTCTCTTCTCCTTCTGGTACTCCTGTGATGTAGCTGTTGATACTCTTGATGTTGCCCCAGAGGTCCCTTAAACTATCCTCATTTTTTTGGATTCTTTTTACTTGTTGCTGTTCTGATTGGGTGTTTTCTGCTACCTTGCCTTTTAAATTGCTGATTAGATCCTCTGCTTCATCTAATTTACTGTTTATTCTCTTGATTGTATTCTCTATTTCAGTTGTCATATTCTTCATTTCAGACTGGTTCTTTTTTATGATTTTTTTTATGTTTTCTGTCTCCATTTCTATGTTTTCTATCTTTGTTAAAGTTCTCACTGAGTTCATCTACTCTTAAGTTCACTGAACATCTTGTTTTGAACTCTGCATCTGGTAAATTGCTTGTCTCCATTTTGTTTAGTTCTTTTTCTGGAGCTTTGTTCTGTTCTTTTATTTGAGACATGTTTCTTTGTCTTCTCATTTCAGTTGCCTCCTTTTCTCTGTATGAGGAACGGCTGCTATTTCTCCCAGTCTTAGGAGAGTGGCCTTATGTAGTAAGTTTCCTGTGGAGCCCAGTGGCACAGTCATCCCTAGTCACCTGAGCCAGGTGCTGTAGGTGTGTCCTTCTTATGGATTGTGTGCCCTCCTGTTATAATTTATCCTTGGTTGCTTTGGCTTCCTGTTTTTATGACATATGATCTATCATTTTTTTAGTATTGACAGTGTATAAGGTGTTATTTTTTTTCTCAAAATTGATTGATGAAGCTTGGAGAAAATAAAAGAATATTCTTACCTCTGCAATACCTGGTATTCGAAGACGGGCAGACCGAATATTTAGTTTATCTTCCTTGAAATCTGAGGTTTTATATTTCTTTCCTTTTGGATCTTTGAGAAGAATTTCTGGCTTTTGTATGGTCCAAGTGACGACAAAGAAAGTGTCATTTCCAATTGTACTATCCACAGGCACTGTACCATTTACCCATTTCCTTCCTGTAATGCTCAAGGCTTTACTTTCCAACTGTTGTATAAATAAAAATGACAAAGACATAAAACTGATTTGTTATAGTTAATAAAATTTCAAAGTTTGGTAAGTTCAGATAATTCTAAATTTATTTTTAAGATTTCAATTAAAATAACTAAGAATTATTTTGAAAAATTTTACAACTAAAAAGCATTTTATATTATACAGAATAGAAGAATCAAAAGAAAAGGTGGCTATAAGTGTCTCAAGAAAGCAAATGCAGTAAGGATGATTTTCTTCTGCACATGTGAAATATTTTCAGGTAAAACAGTTATTTATTAGAGGGAGAAGTTACTATTTAGAATCACAGAAATTTATTACAAATGCGAAAAGGCAAGAAATTTTTCTGAGATACCAACCTGAATAGCCTGCTGAGTGATGCTGCCACTTCTAGATGAAATTCTACTGAAAGCATCAGTAAGACCATTTATGTCTTTATTGGCAAAAAACCGATGTCCTCCTAAAATGGAATTTTATTTACTTTTGCAATACTAATTTTAAATAGGAAAATTATATTTTTACTGTGTTCTTATTAATATACTTTAAAATACATTTTAAGTTTCATTTTGAAATTACAAAAGATTAATTTTCTGGAACCTTAGGAAACTTTAGTATATGAATGTCCCAGATGTAATCCTATAATACCTAAAACCTTGTTCAAAATAAGTTAGAATGAAGAAAACTTAAGGAACTGGTCAAATATTTTAATATCAGTCATTAGAGGTAAGTGCCTGCCACATTAGTAAAGCTGATCTAACCACAAAATAATATTGTAAAAGTGAAATTTAAGACAATATTTTGAATCAGCTGCTTATTTTCTAGTTGTGTCTAAGATATACCAAAACAATTAAAGAATGACAAGTTAGAATAAAGTAATACTTAAGTGCAGAAAATAAATAATATAGGAATTAACAAAATGAGAGATTACTTAGGTGTGAGGAGTTGGAAAAGAATGGATTGCAGAGGGCAAGAATTAGTAATCAGAACTCAATAGCTATGGGAAGTTGTTTGTACTCTCTGAGTTTCCATTTCTTCCTCTATGAAATACGGCTGTCTAAACCTCTACTGTAGGATTAAGCAGGACAGATACTGAGGGAATATTTGGAATTGTGGTTGCATGAGTCATTAGAAACCATTTGGAAACTAGTTTCAAATTGGTGATATTGGTAGAAAGAAAGTGGCAATAAATGAATGAAGACAGTAAATGTTGACTAGTATTAAAAGAAGCGAGTATAGGTAAAAATGGAGAGAAATAGAGAGGGTTGGGGGGAAGATATTAATTTGAAGAACAAGGACAAGGAAAGGAAAAAGGTTAATTTTTAGGATAGGAAATTTTTGAGCAGTTTTGTGGTTTAAAGGAAAGAGCCCCTGGAATAGGAGGGACTGCAAATGTGTTTCTTTATTTAAAGTGTATTTCAAAGGTTTACCTGTCATATTTGACAGTGTCTCCAGTTCTTTAGCAGCAGAAGGCCCCAGAGCGATGGTGTGGATGATCACCTCACTTTGTTTCACCTCTGCAAAGCAAGAGCTTATTTTATCATCTTCCCCATCTGTTAGTAATATGATTTCAGAACCAGAAGTGCTCTGGTTACTTTGGATAATTGCCTGGTAATGAAAAACCAGATTATTAATTATAGAATATCATATCTAAATAAATTTAAACTTAGAAAAAACCTGTTCTCTAGTCTTAGAGGAGTCTGTAGCCTTGTGCATCAGAATAGGCAAAAGGAAACTTTTTGCACTGCCATTCCAGGCTGAGTTGATGTGGAATTGATTGTAGTGTATAATGGTCTTCTGGTGTTCAAAGATAGGGTGTTAACAGGTCTAATCATTTCAAATATACTCTAGCTACCTAAGAGAGGAAGAATAATCCACTTGGAAAAATGACTAGCACATAGTAAGTACTCAGTGATTATTATGTCATTATTGCAGGAGATACTTGGGGTGGAGGTATATGACCCAATCAATTTTGGAAGGCTGCAGACTAGACAGCATTTGCAAAGTCATGACTAAAGGCATGTATGCAAGGTTAAGTGATGTGGCATATGCCTTTTACACATTTTAGTTGTAGAATCTCATGATTTCCTGGAAGAAACATTGACCTACCATGAAGAAGGAAGTTCATAAATTTTTGAAGTATTACATTTTGGGGTCTTTTTCTGACTTCTACCAAAAGTATTGGCTAAGATCCTTAGTTAGACAAATTGAGAGTTAATTCCAACTCTGCCATTTGCTGAATAGAATAGCTAGTGTTCAGTCTCTCTCTCTCTCTCTTTCTCTCTCTCTCATACATAATAGAGTTCTATAAATAGCTTAGTATAGTGATTAATTTTTTGGACTTTGCAGTAAGAAATACAAGGTTTTGAATCCTACATTTGCCAGTTACTAACTAACTATATGATCTTAGGAAATATATGTAATTACCCTGAAGCTCAGTTTCTTATGTGCAAAATAGGCAAAATAAAACCTGACTAAAAAAGTAATGGTAAAGATAAAATAAGATCCATGCATGTAAAGAATGTAATATAGGCAATAATGTAGCATATGCTCAATAAATTTTAGTTATTACTGTTATGATTGTGTAATTAAAATGCTTATATATTGACAAGGTTTCATTGCATAAGTAATTAAGTGATATTTATAGCTTTGAATGTGATGTGAGAGAATCTATTCAGCAATAGACAGTGGTCAAAATATAAGATATATGTCAAAATATATTAAGAAAAACGTATGAACCAATATGTGTAAACATTATGACACATTCCCAAAATATAGTACTGTCATATTTTAGAAGTGAATAGGCATATATATGTAATAAAAAGTATGATTATTAAAATAATAGCAATTCTTTCTTGAGCTCTTACTTATCTTACATAATTCTCACAATTAAATGAGATAGGTACTATTGCCTTCCACACTTCCTTGGTTAAGGAGGATTCAGACTTTCTGAGTTGAGTAACTTACCCAAGGTTATTTAACAAATAAATGATAAACCAGAATCCCAGGTTTGTCTGACTTCAGAGACTGTGTGCCTTCTTAAACCAATATGCTTTACAACAAATAGACATCATGAAGAAAGCTAAGAGATGGTATTAATTAGTGGTCTGGGTAAGAGTAACAATCTCCACATTTTAGCTGAGGCAATGAAAGGAGCAGTGAAGGAAAACAGTTTTCTGCTTTTGTGACTTAAAGAATGACAATAAATAGGCTTAAAATAGGCTATCTTTAGTTTGGAAGCAATTCAGGTGAGTACCAGAGGCAGTTTAGTGCTACAAACTTGCTTGCAATTTTTGATTTCACAATTTTTATTTTATTAAACTTCCACCTATGTCTCTTGCATTTGGTACTATACTGCTTGAGGGGCTATCTTGATTTTTGTGATAGTTAAGTGTCAGTTTAATTTGACACCCATTCCCTGAGTGGTACTTAACAATTACCTTACCTATCATAAACACCGAATGGTTTAAATACACAAGCATTTCCATGCAGGGTTTATTTTTAGGCTTTTCTTTATTCATAATATAGACATATCACTAATTTTCTTCTCCCACAATCCCATCAATGATAAAGATATGGGGAGCTCCTCAACAAAATCATGATGATTATGTACACATTGAATTTTTCTTCCCTTACTTGACCACTCCCCAATGCAACTCAGAGAGGCTCCAGCTGTAAATAACACATTAGCAGAGTCTTTTTTTTAAAGTATTTAAATCAAAGACCTATGAGCTCATGACCCTTGTTTAAAGATGATTGGACAAAATTAAAAGCAATAGTGAATGGCAAATGATATTCAGAAAATCATTTTTTATTTTACCTGGAATCCTAGTTTGAGTCCACTGCAGATTGAAGTTCCACCATTAGCTACTTGAGGCAGATTTGCAGTGATAATTTGGTAAGTATTCTCATCAGTTATTTTTGTAAGATAATTTTGGATTATAGCAGAACTGTCAAATGTGACCATCCCAACTAAGGATCCTTTTTCAATAATTTGAATCAAGTATAGTTCTGCTGCTTGATTCATTCGAAATAGACGATCTTCCTGTAAGAAAAACATGTCTGAACAATTCTTGAGTCTCTTCAAATCTTGACAGGTTAGTGAAAGGCAAAGTTGTTTACGGGCCAGAGATCATGATAATAAAGGATTACAGTATTTTAGAATTTAACTCTTTCATTTTATTAAAAAGGAATGCTATTAAAGAAACATTTTAAAATCAGTCATGTTCTACTTGGAAAAGCTTTAAAAGTCTATACCTTTTTAGTTAACAGTTTTATAATCAGGAAATATTTCTTGCTAAGGAAATATTTTAAAAATGCATACCAAAATGTTCATTGAAATATAGTTTTTAATAATAAGTTGAAAATCTCCGAAACATCCAATAATGGGTTATTTGACTAAATTATAGTAAGTATATATTATACAACCATTAAAAATTGTGTCATGGAATAATTTTTTTTTCCATGGGGTGCGTTAAAGGTATAGTAAGTAAAATATCATATTATAGAACATATAAAATATAATCACATTTTTGAGAAGTAAAAACAAATACAGGAACAGAAAAGACTAGAATGACATATGCTCAATGGTGGAGTTATGGATGATTTTCATATTTTCTTTTTCAGTTATATTATTTCTCATTATATGTTAGAACTAAACATTAAAAAACATCATCTGTAATCCAATAACCTTAATATAACAATTATTTTTATTTTAATATATTATCTTTTAGTACCTGTCCATATAAAATTACTGTACTGAAATTTATTAGAATAATAAACATATTTCAGTTAGCTTAATAGAACTAAATCGAAGATTAATTATATTTTTATTAGCTTAAATACTTAATTTAAGAGAGCTAACAAGTAAATGTCTTACTGAATCCATGCTTCCAGATTTATCAAGTACCAAACAGACTACTCGCTGTTTGGACTTGAGCAATGAAAATGTAGGATGAGGTGGTGGATTTACTTCTGTCATGGGATGTGCATTCTGAAAATCATCGGACTTCATGATTACATCCCATGTGCTTCTGTGATTGCACATTTTGTTTTGTAGGTTTGGAGCTTCTGTATTGTGTGTTTCTGCTGTACAAAATTCAGACACCTGGGAAAAAATCAGTCAGAAGATGATATGATAACTGGTGAGGCATTATCTTCCTTTCCAACTATGCAGTTGGCTGACATAATACATACTCCACAGATTTTTATCTCTTGACAATTAAGAATTATTCCATAATCTAACATTCTGACATCCATTTTGCACACTTGAGTGGAGAGGAAGCAAGTTAAAACTGTGACTATACATTGGAAAGTTTTTTAGTGATTCTTTCTGATACAGGTCGATAATGGCAATGTGCGGTAGTTGTGTCTGGCACAACCGCCTATGTTAATTTTTTACTTTCCTTTCTAAACTCTTGGGGGACTCAAGCCTTGAATTAAGTTTAATGGGAAGAGGGACAGAATTTTCAGTAATTTCTAGCTGTCTCCTAAAGTGGGATAAAAAAGTGGCCTTCTTTAGTTGCCTAAGTATTTTCTATCTCTTTATAGTTGATTGAAAAACTTGAGAACAGATATTCTAACAACCAGGATTGTTATTGGTTCTGGTGAACTCTGACATCAATAAAATAATACTCCTGAAAAAGTAATGAAGATATAGGGTAAAATGAAGAAATGTGATTGCTTCTCTTTCAGTTGCAAATGGTTCATTTTATCCAGTAATTTTGCCAGACGACATTTCATTACCATAGAATCTCTGAAAATCTGACAAGTTTTAAAAATTTAGTAACTTGGAAAAATGCTTCTATAAACTAGTGCAGCATTTGGAAAGGAATTTATCTTGCAGTAAGGTTCGGCTTATAAGAAATACTTCTATAAGTGTCATTTCATTTTTTAAAATGCCTTCTCAATAGAGTCTTTAGATGTAAGCTGAGTTAGAACTGTATTATTAAATTTGAATCTTTTATTTAAGTTTTAAGAATTTTTCTTCTGATATGGTTCTGAATTACATTTCCCAGAAGGGGTTATACTGGACGGGAGAAAAATACAGTTTTAAACCAAAACAGTGATTCATAATCAAGTCTTTCTGATATCAAATATCTGTCAAGTCTAGTCCCTCTTTTCTCTGCCATTGCCACTGCCCTTATACAGGGACTTGAGGTCTCCTCTCTGCCTATTGCCATGGGCCCTTCATCTGGTCTACCTTCTTCCACTATTATCTCACTCTATTTTTGTCTTTCAAAATCAGTAGAATTATCTTCCTGAAAGATTTAAGCTAATTACATTTCCAGTCTTAAGCTGATAAGATAAAACTCAAACCCCTTAGCTTTATGGGTCTCAGTTTCCTGTTTCAATCTTGTTTCTTGCTTGTTGCTCACCATATATCCTTTGCTTGTATGACACAACTTTTTCCTGTCCTCAGAGTATGCTAGAAACTTTCATAAGTGTCTCTGCTAACCCAAATGGGATAGGGGAAGGAAAGTTTGTACAAATTAGAAAAATGTATTAGTTTTTAAGTTTTTTTTACTGCTATCTACTTGAAAATTGTCCTAATAAATACTGAAATCTCTGGTGACCATGAAGCAAATATTTTGGGCAGTGCTCAACTTGTATAGTAATGCATGGATGGCATTGTTAAGGGTGTGGTTCTGGGCAAAAATATTCTAACAGTCAACTTCTGCTTCTGTTTGCTTGTTTGATGTTAAACCAGAGTGTGGTTCTAGGCTTTATGAGCTGCCTCTTTTGGGAGCTCAGGGCTGATCTCCTCTAACCCTGCGTGGTAGAGTCAGTTGCCGGGCGGCTAATGAAGGCTCATAATTCATCTCAATTGGCTCCATGAGTCTTAGAATTGATCGTGCCACAACAGCATTCCTCTATTTTTTCATTGTTTTCTTTCAAAAACCTGCTGCTTTGCTTAGCTTAGAATACTCTTCCCTTCCTACTTTGGGAAATTCATACTCATTTTTTTTTCCAAATCCCAGTTCAAAACTCATCTCTTTAGAAGCCATTTTCTGACTTCCAGTTGGAGATGTTTACAGTACTCTCATAGCACTTGGTTTATATCTCTTCCTATTTTGTATTCACATATATTTTTCTTGTATCTCTTCCTTTCTCACTAAACTGAGTTCTTCAAGAACAGTTATCTTTAATTATTTCTCTGTTTTCAGCTTCTAACACAGTGCTGGGCATGAAGAGTAGATAATGAAGTTTAGGGGAAGGAAATCATGAATTGAACATTTAATATTTCAGATCATATCTCCCTGAGGTCTGATCTTATACCCTGGGTATAGATGCTATGCAATCTATTTAATCCATGTTATGATAATTAGAAGCTAGCATTATTCTGGACAAGCTATATGGTTAAAGTAAAGTATTTATCCCTGAGCCATGTCTTATATAATTAGTTGCCCTCTCTATTTCAGCTACATTATCTTCTTCATTATTATTTATCTCCCAGGTAGGCAGAATAAGTTATCTCCTAATAGTCAAATGCTTTGGGGATTTATAGTTTGGTACAGAAAGTACATATTCTGATTATTTTCTTGTGTCATGTGATCTGATTTGGATGCTGAATTCTTTGGCTAGTCTTTTCTGATCTAGATTCATCAGGTTAAAGCAAACTTTCTTGACTCATGTTTCAAATATTTCCAGGAGGGAGCTTTATTAGGCTGGAAAACAATTTCTATTTTAACATGTAATTGGATTCATTTAAGAAATTTAAAGAAAATATCAAGTCTATATTTTCACTCAAGTCCTTCATCTTTAATGCCCTAGGCTTCAAAATGATTTTAAATTATATTAGAAACAATAGGCATTTAAAAATCTCCTATGGAAGTATTTGTTGCTAGTGGTTTGGTATATGAAAATTTGCTTCCTTTAAATAGGTTAGTTTTACTACCTAGAGGTAATATACTTTACTTCGATTTTTTTTGACCACTTTCATCTGTTTCATATTTAAACATATTTTTTACATGTTTAGAAACTTTCATTAGGTAACAATAATGTTTGTATTAAGCTTGGACTTATC
>NW_006441955.1:31110610-31170301 GCF_000325575.1 Pteropus alecto | reverse complement strand
ATATTTTATAATTTTTAAAAAATTAACAATTTAAAGTTTATTTTATATTCATTTTGTGCTAAGCACTGTGATCATAGTTTACTTATATTAGCTCTTGTAAACCTAACAACAGTAGTACTGTGAAGCAAATATTATAATTCCCATTTAAAAGATGGACCAACTAAATCTCAGATTTAGCAGTTTGCACATAGTGACACAGCTTGAAAATAACAGACAGGGTTTTAATATCAAATCTATCTGACTCCAAAGCTTATCTATTGAGTTTTATACACTTAAACTAGGTATGTCAGGTCAAATGTTAGCTTTGGAACTTGAATTATTGTGTTTTTATTTTTTAATTGGACATATAGGTGATTGTGAACTTTTCTCCTCAAATCAGTTCTATAGAGACAAAACTATGTATGTTTTCACAGTATCATTTGTAATGGCTTTATATGCTTTAATATGAAGATAATGGACAATCTAGAAAATTAATACTTTCCAAAGCTACAGAGTGAATTACTTTAGAAAAGCAGTGTGACTACCACATAGAAGAGAGAAAATTAAGGTCATAATTCTAGATACAAGTCTATAGAAGTCAAACGAGGGAAGTCAAATGATGTTACAAGAAATTATGTGACACCAATGAGAAGGGTGGGTACAGTTCTTCATCTGAAGATGAGAAACAGTTTAACAAGTAGGGTGAAATAATTTCCAGACATACCCTAACACATGCTGGAGAAAGTGGCTGTCATTAATTGTCTGAGTAATTTCCCACACTTCAATTGATATAAATAATTTCATATTAGAAAATCCAGCTTCCTTAGTCTTTTTTTCCCAAAGAGTTCCTTTGTGAGACCAGAAAAAGAAGGTACTTACAGAATCAAGACTTTGCATAAACATTATGGATTCCTTTGTAGTCTGGGATTTTTCTGGGATGAAAGTGCATTTCACTTCATACAGCCCTGTCTGTGAGTCACGTCTGCATGGCTTTGTTATACAACTGCCTCCCTGGCATTTCTTGAAAACCACGTTAATTCCAGTAATATTAGTTGAACATCTGTGATAAAAGAATTAGCTTACATTTATATATGAATACCAGACAAATCATGAATGAAGACTAACATCCTAAAATCTTTCCCTCAATGATAATTGCTAGAGATCATGTACCAAACATTTTGACAGTAGACTCAATGTCCTACCCCTATTTACCATCAATTTCAATAAGAAAATGATGTCAGTTCATGTTTATTATCATTCATTGCTCAATCGATCTATGTGATCAATAGATCAATTATCTTTGTTATGTTGAGCTGAAGATTATAATTCCTAACTCAGAGGAATGTTATGAAGATTAAATGAGTTAAGAGATACAGAGGAGTTGCTTCCTAGTGGGGAGGGGATTGTCAACACTATGCTTAAAACTCTCTTAAATTTCTGTGTAGATGGTACACATCTACAAATACACACACACGCATATACATGCACACACATCTACTGTGATCTAAATGTATTCATATATATGTATACATATATATATCTATGCACTTATACCATACATACAAAACCGTTTGTGGTTTTGCGTTTAGAGCATTTTGCAGTTTACATTTTGAAAACCACTGGGCTAGATTGAAGAAAGAAATAAAAATAAACCCTGCATGGAAATGCTTGTGTATTCAAACCATTCAGTGTTTATGATAGGTAAGGTAATTGTCAAGTACCACTCAGGGAATGGGGGTAGGGGTATGAGTAAAAGATTCTAAAGAGTTTCTGTTTATCTGCAGAATTTACTCCCATTCTGTGTTAATATTAAACTTCATAACATTAATCCACTTTAATAAACTTATTTGTATTGCAAGGTTTAAAGGAGATGGTGAGTCATATTTTCCAAGTTAGCTCTAGAGTAAGCCTGAAAGTTAAACTTACACTGCCTTAAAGTGCATGGTACACAATTGGAGCTAAGTAAATGTTATTTTAGCTACTTATTTTTAGTAATATATCTCATTTTATGACCGATAAAGAAACTTACTTGTTTTTCATTGATTTATTAAAAACGTGTTGTTTAATACATTCTTTGTTTAGCTTTAACTTACTTTGTACCAGGCCCAGGGCTAGAGGATTAAAAAAAAAAAATCTGTCCTCAAGATCTTAAAGTCTGTTGGAGAAAATAAAATTACGCAGACAGGTACTCCCTAGTGTGAGAGAAACCCATGTATATTGCTTTGTGAACACTCTCAAGGACATCTAACTCCAAGTAGAGGAGAGGAAAGACACTTAGAGGAAAAACATTTAAACTGGGTCCTGAAAGATGAACAATATTGTTTGGATAAGGGAGGTTGTTCTGGAAGGAGTTGCATGGGATGAGTTGAGAGGAATGAGCATCCTGGGTTGAGAGCCCAGTCTGTATGTGACCCTAAGCAGCTAAGTAAAGATAAAGCCAAATAAAATGTGCTTGATATTTTTAATATGTCATCTATCCACAAATAGGATTTGTCTTAATCTACTCAGAATTATATTTCTTAAAAAAATCAATTTATGTACTTATCCTTATGACAAGTACCTCCCCCCACTTTTAAGCTCAAGGTTAAATGAAAAGTAAAATATATTTAACATGAAGCTCTAGTAGTTTAATTGATTTTAATGAAGCAGATTCACCTTAAAAAATTATGAATCAAATGGAATAAAAAATTAGATAGGAACTTGAACTCCAATTCTTAGATAACTTAAGGTTTAGGCTACAGCATTTTCCTTTCTCCTCTGACAATAACTTATTTTAATACAATCCCCATGAATGCTGAAATTATTCCCAATTCCTCAGTGATCTCGATTCCAAGGTAGAATCCCCAGAAGTAGTTGGACACATATATAGTGGGGTAGGTTGGATATTGCAATTAACTGTATGAGCATTCAACCACTGACATAGCTTTGTTTGTCTAATATAAAAAATTTAAAAGTCCTGGGTGAAAAAATTTAAAAACAGACTTGTTCAATACAATGATACCTTGTTGCTTCAATAGTGTTCTTGCTGGAAATATAGAATGGCCGATCCACATTATACTCATCAAATATTCCCCATCGGAGATGGGCCCACTCATGGACAAATACTCTGCCTATGAGAGAATAGTGCCACTTATAAATTTATATTTTCAATAATTTAATTCAGTTTTCTTATATTTTAAGTTTTCTTGCCCAATATCCTCAATCTAGTTGAGTCAAGGAACTCTAAAAATAGATACCTTTCATTAAACCAAAAGAAGTTGAAATGGATTCATACTAATAAATGACTAATTTTATTATTAAACAAATATTGAAAAAGAAATATAATTACGTTAAACATAACTAATATATTTCCAAAGGTATTAATTAATACCTATTTTTATCTTTCAAAAATCTTTAAAAATACTATTAATCACAGTGTTATATTTGTTTCTAGTGGAAATAAAAATAGAAGTATAAAGTAGATGTCTTTACCTCGGGACCCATAGATAGGCAAATTATTTGTCAGCAAGAAGTTTGGAGTAAAATGTATATATCGCCCTTTTTCTCCACATTGTCCATATTGAAGTGTATAGGGATCATCTCCATATTTTAGGTAGGGATTAGCAACTATGACATCTGCCTAAAAAGCAGAACAAACCAAAACAGATCTCAAGAGCAATAGAAACAAGGAATTTTTCATCTAAATTAAGACAAGTAACATTACTAATTTAATTACTAAAGTAGTGATTAGTATTTACTAAAGTATTATGAGTATCAATTTTTTAAAAGCAGAGGAAGAAAGAAGCAATTTAGGAGCTAGTTAAATAAAATACCCTACTTGGTCATATGATTCTTGTTTTGGCATCAAGTAGTCAGATTTTGACTTCCAGGTCATTGGAATTAAAATGTGTACATTCCTGAAATACACTCTTCGTTTGGTGGCGTGAAACAGGTAAGCAGAAGCTTCGGTTACCATTTCCTGACAAATTTAAAATACCTTGTGGTAACAATTTCACAATAAAATAAATATAAAACTGTGTATACCAACAAGAAGTAGCAAATCCAAGTTCCCTTTCCCCAAATATTTTGGCAAAGACTAACCAACGAATAAGTTGAATTTTACCATATCTCACTAGTCTGTAAATCTCTCTAGTTTTAATTTTTCTATGCTCAAAAATCAACTTGATTTTGTACCTTTTTAGAGCTGCATTCAGTGTTATGGTTTGGAGATAGGAGTAAAGGTGCTCAGTGAGAGATAAAGGTGACTGGGAACCTGTGGCAGTTTGCTTATTTAATCAAACAGAGGTGCTTATAATTGAGATGGAAGTTTAAATTTCTTAGATTTTATACATATTGACTGAAAAAAACCTTTTGCTGGGTTTATTTTGTTATCTTATATGAAGTGTGTTCATAAAAGGCAAAGGTTTACCAAGCAGTAATGAAATAAAAAATATATACGTCTCATTGGCTTCAAGTCCCAGTTTTGCCATTTATCGTATGACTCTACAAATCACTTAGCTCCTCTGATTTATACAATAAGGTTGATAATCTCTATTCTTGACCATCTCATAGTGATATTGGGAGGATCAAAGAAGATAATATACATTAAAGCACTATATATAAAGTTTTTTGTTATTCTAACTAACCCAAATAAAATTGTGAAGTAAATCAACTCCAGAAATATGTAATATTTTCTTTAAGATCAAATACGAAAGAGTTTTGAATTTTTCAGAGTTGAACACGTATGAATAACTGAAAAAATGTGTAAGATAATGAACCTCTAGGGCTTAAGTGTTGGTTAGTTACTTAAACACTGTGAAAGTAACTTTATAAAGATAAAATTTGAAAATAATTCTCCACTAACTCAAAAGTCTTTCTGTTAGCTTAGTGAGTTGAAAAAATATTAGTAGTTTGGCCTTTTAATAATTTATTAGGGAAATTATGAATATTATTAATATAGCAAATTATACTTAAACTAAGCACATATTAATCTTGACAGTTTAGGTACATACTATATAAATGATAAATACTGTCAAAGCAATTTTGGAAAGTTATAACTGTGCAAATGTGTGTAATGTGCCTAGGCAACATGAGTTGAAAATACTTACTGAAATAAAAATGAGTTGGTAATAAAATTTTCTTTCTTACCTTTATGTTTTGAATGAGTTTTTCATCTTCTGGTACACTGGGGTTGATTGCAATGACAATGCCATCATATCCATTGTTATTCAGATTTACCATTGAGCTTTTCACTCTACGCAAGAGGTGTAATGCTAGGAACAGAATAACATTCAGACCAAGCATTTTTGCACGTTATAATAAACCTTTTGGTAATCAGGAGAGTATTTATATTGTGCTTAACTTGGGAATTTGAATCTAGACCAAACTATTTGCATAGACATAATATGACTCCTTAAATATCTTGAGTGTTTTTTTTTTTTTTAATATTACTCATTCTAAAGTTTTAGTTGTTAAATAACAACGGGGATTATGACATCGTACTTTCTAAAACAACTAAGGTGTTAAGTACTTATTGAACTGAGCAATTCTTTTAGATTTTTGGTGTAGTTATTATCCTCATTGTTATGGCCCGTCGTCATCATCATCATCAAATAGAATTAGAGATCTTTCGATACTGGGATATGTTTAAGAGAAAAGCACTCTTTAGAACGAGGAATTGAAATGAAAAGCAACAGGAAAGAGCAGGTGAAAAAAGCCTGTTTATGAAACAAAACAAAAAACAAAACAAATAAAGGAAATGGAGTGGGAGTGGCAGTAAATTATAAGGTTTATATTATTCCTTTAAATGAGAGTGATATAATCATGGTGTTCGGGACAATTATGGGTCAAGGGGAGAATGGTTTTTTTGGTTACCTTCCATGATGATTACTTGTGTATTTTAGTTTCAGATAGCCTTGAATGTTTTAACCTTGTATAACTTGGAAAAAATATACTTCAATTAAAATTTCTTTTTTGGAGAGTGGAGGATTGAACAAAATCTACCAATGTTACTTAGCTTGAAATAGTTGTACAGAACATTGTGAGCTGGCTTTGGAGTCAGATGAATCTAAAACTGACCCTTGCCTTGGTCACTTAACAGTCACATGATTCTTAGAGTTGTTTCTCTTTTGTGACATTAGAATAATTATGGATGTTTAAATGAGATAATCTATGGTAAGCATTTTATATAAAACTCCTGACATTTAATAAGCCCTCAATAAATATTATTATTATTAAGCATTATATATTCTGAATACAAGTTCATTGTACATTTTTGCCTAATATATCCTACATTTTCATTGGTTTCTTTTGTAAAACTTTAAATACAATCTTCCAGTGTTCAACTAGGGAATGAGGGGATCTCTGAGACTACCCTAAAAAAGATTAGAGGAACCCTCATACACTGCTGGTGGGACTGCAAATTGGTACAGCCACTGTGGAAAACAGTATGGAGGATCCTCAAAAAACTAAGAATTGATCTACCATATGATCCAACAATCCTTCTACTGGGTATTTACCTCAAAGACTTGAAAATTCATATTTGAAAAGATGTTTGCACACCAATGTTCATAGCAGCATTGCTCACAGTGGCCAAGATATGGAAGCAACCAAAGTGTCCTATGATAGATTGGCTAAAGAAGCTGTGGTACATATATACAATGGAATATTACTTGGCCATAAGAAGAGATAAAATACTGCCATTTGCGGCAACATGGATGGACCTCGAGATAATCATGCTAAGCAAAATAAGCCAGACAGAGAAAGTTGAAAAACACATGATATCACTTATATGTGGGATATAAACCTAAAAGCAACAAATGAACATGACAAACAAGCAGAGACTCATGGACATGGACTATAGACTAGTGGTTACCAAGGGGTAGGGAGTGGGGGGAGAGGGGAGGTAGACAGTGTAAAGGGGGTCAAATATGTGTTGACAGACAGAAATTTAGCTATGGGAGGTGAACACACAGTGGAAACATATATATGCCTTATTGTTAAAGTGTACAGCTGAAACTTAATGGATTTTGTTAACCAATGTCACTATAAAAAAAAATTAATTAATTAATTAAAAAAAAAAAAAGACTAGAGCAGGAACTGTCTGTTGGAATGAAACTATAAGCTCTTTGATTGCTCTTTGTCACCATCTACCTGCCAGTCCAGTTTAGGTGTGGTCTCACCCATAATAATCTTCTCAGATCTCTATGCTAGAAGTAATCTTTTTTTTTTGAACTCCTTTCAACCACGTATTCCATTATTTATTTATGTATGTATGTATGTATGTATGTATGTATGTATGTATGTATGTATGTATTTATTTATTTATTTATTTATTTATGTTATTTGTATTGCATTTATTATTATTAATCTACATATTATACCTCCCCTACTTAGATTGTACGCTCCTTGGAGGAAGAGACTATTGTTTTCTGAGTTTAACTTCTCTAAACCTGAATTTTGCTTACCTGTAAAATAGAGACAGTAATACCTACCTGGAAGGAATGTTGTGAAGGTCAAATGAAATGATGTATGAAAACACTTATCATAAGTGCCTGTTACATAATAGGCCCTCAATTAATGTGTATTTCTTGCTTTTCCTTATCCCTTTTAATTCATGTGAAAAAATAGGAGTGTTTCTATATATCAGACTCAGTGCTCTATTCTTGAGAGAATACAGAAATGAGTAAAACACAAGCATTTCCTCCAAAGAACTTGTAAAAAAAGATTAAAATAGAAGGTAGAGTAAGAAAAGTTCTATAAGAGAGTTACAAACACAGTGCGAAGGAGCCAAAAGTTGGAGAATAGCTTCCATGTGATGGAGGAAGGAATCAGAAAAGTTTTAGGGGCAGATCATTCTTCAGGAAACCGAGTCATGAGGTTAATTAATTTGCCCTAGAGCATACTTTCAGGAAGGGGCAATTTAGGATTTGAATGGAGGTCATCCCATTTCAGAGTCTATGTTTTAAAGTATATGTGACTATATCACTTCTCAAAAGGATGAATCAATATCGACCTTGAAAATTATTGTTAGTTTCTTTTTGTTTCTATTATAAACTAATAGTTCACAAAAGATCCAAGAGAATGTGGATCGCTATGATTAACTTGTATGAATCAATATAATTTTTTTTGTCTTATTTCAAGTTTAGATTGAGTAATGGAATTTTCTTCTGGCTGTTTTGCCATGAAAATTTAGAGTTAAGTACAATACAGGTCTTTCATAATTTATTCATTATCAGATATTTTTGAGGACAAAAACCCTTTTAACGAATCCTTCTTAAGTTGTATCTGAAATTGAAATAGACAACAGGAATAAAAATAATGTTGTAAAATTCCAGAAACTTTATCTCTAATAAAGTTTCTTTAAATGATCTTTACTAAATTTGATTTCTTTATACATTTCCTGCTGCCTCTTCCTCCTGAAAGATATTTTTCTGGATGCATCATGGGAAGATCTAAGATTCAAGAGTACAAGTGTTCAGGTAATAGCAAATCAGTTTTTATATAGTTATACTACTTTTCAAAGAGTTACATAAAATGAATTAAAAGCAAATGCCATTCTTTGTAATGTGAGATATGAAGAAGGAAATGTTAAAAGCTCAGCTGTGGATATGGTACACTGATTCAGAGATTTATGAACCATCACAACCCACACACCCACTCATTGTCCAGTACAATCATTCTTAGATGTCATAGTTAATTCCTAAAGAGATTATGCTCGAATTAACCAACTGTTACCTAAATTCGAAGTTGAAGAATACAGTGACTTGGTAGCTTAATTTCCATGTAGATACTTCCTCAGAATTTTCTTTATTAGCTCTTCTTTCTTTGCTTTTCCTTTATGCCATCACTTTTAGAATGTCATTCTATACTTATGATCTGCATTTGTGAATACTCTCTTCATCCTTTTAATTTATTAATCTTCATCCTTTTAATTTATTAATCTTATTAATTTATTCATTCATTTATTCAGCAAACTTAATGGACGCTGAGATGTTTCAGGCACTCTGCTGGGCAGAGGTACATAATATTGAATGAGTTATGATCCTTACCTTCTTCAAAATGTTTCAGATCTAGTAGAGATCCTAGACACTAGCAATTATTTAGACTGATTTTCTGTTGCTCTTTCTACAATATTGAGCATTTTTTCAATTAAGAGGATGCTCTGATTGATTACTATGCAAATTATTATTGTGATTTTTGTACTTAACATTATCTCAAGCCAAAGTTGTCTCAATATCCACTTAACCTTTCCTTTTTGCTAATAGAACTTCAGTTTTGTTCAAGTATCCTCAGCTCTTATGTGACTGAAATGAAGGTCACTCCCATTTCAACCTCAAGGCTAAATCCATGTTAATCTAAGCCGATGGTCCTCAAAATCTGGTTTGCAGACCCCTAAAAGTCCAAGACCCTTGGACTTTTATTTTGATGATAATACTAAGAAGCTATTTGTATTTTTTTAATGTGTTGATATTTGATGAAGACACAAAAGATATAGATGATAAAACTGCTGGGACTTGAACACAAATATAATCAGTGGCACTAACCTGTACTTAAAATCATTGAATTCTTCACTGCCAAGCACTTGCAATATAAAATAATGCCTGTTTCACTTAAGAATGGAATTGATAAAGCTGAAAAAAAAATTAACTCTCTATTATTAAAATTAACTCTCTATTATTAAAAATTAACTCTCAAAATATAACCTTGAACACCTGTCTTTTTTATATTCTTTGTGATGAAATAGCACTTCTGCATAGCAAGGTACAATGTTTATTCTCAAAGAAAACTACTTGCGCAAAAGGTATTAGTTGAAAGTCACATTTTTCCTTACCACCATTTTAAATTGAAAGAACTACTGACAAACTATAGTTATTCTGACTTAGGTAATTGGCAGATATTTTCTCAAAAGGTCATGTAGAGGAAAACAACCATTAGTATTTGTTGCCAGTGATAAGATTTGATCTTTTAAAATTAAAATTTTTTAGAACTTGTAATGGATATTGCAAATTTGACCACTTCACAATACTTATGGGCTTCTCTAATGAGATTGGCAGTGATATTAATTATGTGGGGTTTGATAGTGTATAATGAAATGTATCAACATTTGGAAGATCTGCATAACTCAGTGAACCAATATTTTCCAAATCACCAATGCATGATATTAAAAAATTATGCAAGTGTAAAAGATCCATTCAAAATATAAGCTATACCAGTTGACATTTATTTTACAGTATCAATTTCTTTGATTTGTGAGGTCTTTTCTAAATCAGTGGATGTTTAAAAAACTAATTTCTAAAATTTTAGTAAAACCACTCTCATTTTAAATTTAAATACCAATTAATAAATACTTGATTTTAGTAGTGTTTTTTAAAACAAAATACTCAAGAAACTCTTTTAGTAACAGTGAACTGTTTCTGAGAAGCCATACTTGGCTTGCATTTTAATCATACATTTCACAACAGCCAAGAAGTAATTTTTGTTTATATTTGTTAATCAAATTTATGCATGGCATGTAAAGAACAGTTTAAAAATTGGAAAGAAGAGGAAACCCAAGGGAAGGATACAGTATTAAATCACTTCTTAGTTATCAGGAATCAATATTTGCTACTTACTTGAAATTAACTAATTTGGGTAGTTAGAAATGTCTAAACACACACATGCATATAGACACATACACTAAAATATTATTGGCATTATGTTAGGACAATTATGGTACAGGAAACTAAGCATTTTTAAAATTAAATATTTCATAATGCATTATAATTAAACTTTTTTTTGGAGAAGAAATTTAGTAAAGTGGCAACTTGGACGTATATATACATATATATATATATTTATCTTGTTTTAATTAAAATTATTGGACTGACATTGTTTAATCAAATAAATGTCAAGTGTACAATTTAATAATACATCATATGTATATTGCATTCTGTGTTCACCAACCAAAGTTAAGTTTTCTTCTGTCACCAAATATTTGACCCCTTTATCCCTCTCTACCTCTCCAATTCCTCTCCTTCCCTCTGGTAACCACTAATCCTCTGTCCATGTTGATGAATCTCTCTTTGTCATATTTGTTGCTTTCAGTTTTCCTACAGATGAGTGAAATCATATGGTTCTCAACATTTTTGGTCTGACTTTATTCACTTAACTTGATAATGTCAGGATCCATCCATATTGCCACAAATAGCAGTACCATTGTATATATGTACCACATCTTCTTTATCCAATCATCTATCGATGGATACTTTGGTCATTTCCATGTTTTGGCCACTGTGAACAATGCTGCTATGACACTGGGGTGCATATATGTTTGCAGGTAAATGTTTTCAAGTTTTTTGGATAAATACCCAGAAGCAGGATTGCTGGGTCAAATGGTAATTCTATTCTTAGTTTTTTGAGCAACCTCCATACTGTTTTCCATAGTGACTATACCAGTTTACATTCCCACCAGCAGTGTATGAGGGTTCTTTTTCCCCCACAACCTCTCCAACACTTGTTATTACTTGCCCTGTTGACGATAGCCATTCTAACAGGTGTTAGGTGGTATGTCATTGTGGTTTAGACTTGCATTTCCCTAATATTGAATATCAACTATAATTGAAAAAAGAAATTTATGGTTGAAAATGAAGTAGTGATTTTGTCATCGGGAGGCAGTTATCAAAAAGTTTTCTAATCAGATGATATCCTATTCTGCCTATTTTCCAATCTGTTTCCTGTGTTATCTGCTTTCACAGTTTTCTGTCTGATGTGTGCCAGAGTGTAAGTTCAAGAGATCCCCAATAGTAGTTTCTTCTTTATTGGGTTTTACGTTTAGCAAGTGCAAAATAATATTTTCCAGCCATAAACCTATTCATTTTAAATGGAAAAAGAGCTGGATCCTATTATACATGTATAAAATCACACATTCCTTTAGGCCTATATATGAATGAGATTACATTAATGACAAGGACTCAAATATAAATTATTTTTCTTTAGACTTGAACTCCAGTCCTCCTTAAAGTCTAACCAAATTTTCCCTGAGAGATTCTGGGTATGTCTTGCAGGATCATATCTAAAATGGTATAAACTAAGTCCTTCCTCCCTTTGATTTACTTTATCCTCAGAGTCACTAAAACAAGCTTCATCAGGACCACAGTTGCCAAGGGGTTGTCTTCTGAAGTTGTTACCTTTTTAAGTGACAGAAGTGTATATATTCTAAGATCAAGTGTATATATTCTTTGACCTCTCCTGTCCCCTCACCCCATTTATGAAAGTGGGCTGTGCCTTAAGAGAGTTTTTTTTAGAGTTTCCGTTTTTCTGTTGAAATTCTCCACATTTTCATTAATTTAACATATTTGTAATTTTTTTCTCTTAGTTATGGTTCATATTTTTCTGACTTTTTCACATGTCTCACAATTCTTTTTATTGTATGATGGACCTTGTGCTTAAAAGCACTATAGAGATTGGAATAAGGAAAAGGTATGCCCTTTCTTTCATGAGGATTCCCACTGAGTCAGGGCTGAGTTGTAGCTTTAGTAGTTTAATTCACCTCTACAGCTTTCTGAATTCAAATATACATATGTCTGTGTGTATCCCCCTCCCTCTTCTGTTGTGTATTTAAATGCTAAAATGTGTGATTCAGACAGTAACTGACTTTGTGGTTATTTTAGTTTAAGAAGATACAATTGAAATTAAGGCTTGGAAGATGGATACCTAAATTTGTGCTATGGAAATAACACAAGGAGGGAATAGAAGTAGGTAAGATGGGCATGTAGTGAGGAGTTTGAATTTTATCCTATAGAAAGGCGAAGCCTGCTGAATTCCAGCAAAGATGTGACATGATAAAAATTATGTTTTAGGAAAGGTTCATGACTACAGCATGGATGGGAAGTATTAGAAGACAGGAGTTTCAGCCATCACACTATTATAGTCAGTCGAGTGTAAATGAACTAGAATGATAAGAGAGGAAAGCAAGAGAAGGATATGGAAGAATCAACAGAATTTATGAAAGAAACCATGATGTTGTCACATTTGGTATAAAAAAATTAAGTAATTAGATTTGCAAAATAAAGAATTTGTTTAGGTACCATATAAGACTCTATAAAATTCTATAGAGTTGGGCTAATGTTTTTACTTTTCACATTTATAAAGAGTTTAACAGTCTTTTCAGTGTCATGGTCATTTCTGATTACTAATGTCAGATATGCAGTGATTATTGGAATCATTAGGAAAAAAACAACTAGCCCTAGAACCCCACAGTAGACTGTCAATTATTATCTGGCAAGATTTATGAAACTTTCTCAGTCATCTGGTTAATGAACTTTCTGATTTAGAACTAGATAACTTGGCAAACTTCCCATAAAGTTGTCCCCGTAAAAATATAGTAATACTTAGACTGTTAAGTGTAAATAAAGGACCGTTTGAAAGTAAATTTACCATATTTACCTATACTACACAGCCTCTCATTCACCGTATTTTGAATATAAAAATATGTAGAGAGGATAACCAGTTTTGTATAATAGTTTGTTAGCATGATTTATAACTTAAATATTTAAGCATATGGCACTTTTTTCCAAATCGTACCATTTATACATAAATGTTAGGAATGTGCCTCTTAGCCTTGTTTTCTGTTGTCTTCTCTTCACTTTCTGCCACAGCACTTCACGGTTGTTTCTTGTTCCCCAGAGTGCCCAGCTCTTTTTATGTGCTGGTGCCTTTGCCCTTGTTTCCTCTTTCTGGAATGCCCTTTCTCTTTTGCTGCTTGGTAGAATCTCTTTCATTCTTCAAGGTTCAACTCAAATGTTTGTTCTCTGGAAAGCCTCCCTGATCAGTTGATCTTTCCCTTTTCTGTGATCCCCCAGACACTTGTAATTACATATTATATCATCTACCACAGTGAGCTTTTGAAAACAAGTTCTGATTGTGTTATTTTCAGTTACTCTGTGATAAAGTCCAGAATCCCTACTGAAACTTGCAAGATCCTCACCCCATTAAAACACATGTACTTAATTCTTTAGCCTCATTTCCCACTCTAATCAGACTAGTCTTTCTCTTTCTTAACTGCCTGAGGCTCTTCTCCCAAACTGTTTGCACATACTGTCCTCTTTATTGTGGCCACAATTTAATAACCTCTTGATGAATCTCTACTTACTTGTTAAGTTTTAGCTAAAATTTTACTTTCTCAGAGAGACTTTTCATGACCCTTAAATTAGGTTAGTTCTTCTTGATGTAAGTACCCCAAACACTACATACACTAAAATGGTATATTCAATGCTTTCTTTTCCATTAGACTTCATGAATATGTCTGTTCATGGTTACAGCTTTACTAATTAAGCATGTGTCAGGTACCTCAGTCATTTGCTAAATAGTTCTTGACGCAATGGAATGATAAATTTAAAACTTCATTTTAAGAGAAACTTTCTCACTCATCTCACTCTTCTAGTGCCTATGTAATTTCTCACATGGAGTAGGCACTCAATGATATCATTAAATTTCATTTTTATAAACATGTTTTCTTTATTTATGAGTTACTTGCAATTGAATAGTCAGAATTTTTAAAGTTGTTCCAGTTCTACCTTTTAAGTACTTGAACGTTTTCTATAAATAATATTTAGGATTTTTTTTTTAATTTCCTGGTAAATCCTTCCCAAACACCTTTATTGTCTCTTCCTACTCTGCCCGATCTCCAATTTTGGAGATCCTTCCCCAACCAGGGCTCTATCTAGCTATCTTCTCTCCCTCAGGTGATCTCATCCAGTCTTGTAGGTATAAATATCATTTATAGGGTGGTGACTCTCAGACTTGATGCACGTGTACTGGAAATTCTGTATTGATGTACCCCAATATCTTCTTGATATCTTTATTGGGATGGCTAATAATGATCTCAAACCTGACATGTCCTTAAATGAGTTTAAAATTATTCTCTCTTTCTTGACAATAATAAATTCTTATTTCCTTAGGAAGAAATGGAATGATGTTTGGTCACAGTAAAAAGTAATGAGAGAACAGAATTTATACTCATCCCAATAGATCAATGACAGCTTACTACTAGGACATACATCTCTAAAAGCCAGCCAAGCAGCAGCAGCTTCACTCCATTGACTACACTTCTGTGGCTGTAGGTCAATTAATACATGACCTACACTCCCACGGTGATGTTCCATGATTGCCTGAATTCCATGCTTCCTAGAAACCCCAGATATCAGTACTTTGTTTTCTTCAGCAGCTTCACCAGAAACAAAGCTCTCCTAAGCTTAAAACGCAAAAGTCAGATTTTGCTTTGTTACTTAATGGAGGCCTCTTCCTTTAACACCCTCAAACATGATCCTTTCTAATTTTCTTCATCCTATTATGGCATCATCATCTTCAATTCTTTAGCTTCCATTGCACATTTTACACATCAGTAACTTCTGGCAACTGTACCTTCAAAATTTGTTTGGAATCTATCCAGTAGAGCATAAAGATTAAGTGTGTGAACTGAAGCCAGACTATCCGCTTCTCTAATTTACTACACAAGTAAGTTAAGCTTTTGTACTTTAGGTTAACAACAATACCTATTTCGTAGGATTGGTAGAAGGATGAAATAAATCAATACACATAAAGTACATAAAACGATCCCTGGCACATAATAAATGGCATACACACGTGAACTCTTACCATGGTGATTACCACTCTAATCCAAGCTGCTATTATCTCTGAAATAACTTCATTAGTGTACCTGTTTCTACTCCTGTCTGGCCAAATCCAGTTTCCACATGGTAGCTAAACTGATCTTTTTCAGAAAATAAACTTAATTGAAGTATGATTTACATACAAAAATATATCCATATAAAGCATGTGTTTCTGTATATTTTTAAAGTTTATACACTCGTATAACTATAACCACAGTCAAGATATAGAACATTTCCATTATGCCAGATAGTTCCCTTGCATTCCTTTTTGAGTCAGTTCTCCTTTCCCAACCCCAGTCCCAGGCAACCAGTAATCTGATTTTTGCCATTATACTAGTTTATACCAGTTATTGAAGAGACTATTTTTTCCCCATTATATATTCTTATGATGGTTAATTAATTGACCATATATGCATAGGTTTATTTCTGGATTCTCTATTCTGTTCCTTTGATCTATATATCTGTTTTTGTGCAAATACCATACTTTTTTTTTTAACTAAAGGTTTATAATATAGTTCGAAATTAGGAAGTGTGATGTCTTCAAGATTTGTTCTTCTTTTTCAAGATTGCTTTGAGAGTTTTTGTGGTTTCATCCAAATTTTAGGACTTTTTTTTCTGTGAAAAATGCCATTGGAATTTTGATAGGGATTACACTGAATTACTTTGAGAAGTATGGACATTTTAACTATATATATTCTTCCAGTTCATGAGTGTGGAATATCTTTCCATTTATTTGTGTCCTCTTCAATTTCCTTAATCATTGTTTTATATTTTTCAATATTTTTTAGTTTTATCATGTCTTGAAATGAGATAGTATAAGTCCTCCAACTTTGTTCTTTTTCAGAAAAAATAGTTTTTTTGTTGTTTTAGTTTCTTGTAATTTCCATGTAAGTTTTAGGATTATCTTCTCACTTTGTACCAAAAAATCTGCTGAGACATTCGGATATTGTCAAACTTACAGATCAGTCTTGGGAAAATTACCATCTTAAAAATATTGTGTCTTCTGGCACATAAACACAATGTATAGCTCTCCATTTAGATAGGTCTCCTTTAATTTCCCTCAGCATCATTTTGTAGTTTTTGGTGTACAAGATTTTAAAAAATAATTGTTGTTATATTATCTCTGTATATTTTGTATTTTGCTGCTGTTATAAAAAATATTTTTTAAATTTAAATTTCCATTTTTATTTTTTGCTAGTGTATAGAAATTGATTATAGATTGTTCTTATATACTACAACCTTGGTAAAGTTGCACTGCATAGCACTGCATACTTTCAATAGCTATTCTGTAGAATCAGTTGGATTTTCCACATAGCTGACCATATTTGCAAACAAGAATTTTACTTTTTTTCCAAACTGAATGACTTTCCCCGCTTATCTTATTGCACTGCTGGAATCGCCAGAGAAATGTTGAATAGAAGGGGAAAGGTGGATTTGAATTATCAAATCCACCTTTACTGTAAGTGAAAATCCATAGAGGTAATTTTAGAAACCTTCCAGATGATTTTAATATTTTGCCGGTATTGATATTAACCTCCACAAAATTTCATTATTGTTGAGGTCTCCAACATCTTCTGCTTTCACTGTTTCCTCATGTACTTGGCTTCAGTTTTTTGAGCATGGCAAGCTTATTACCTTATTAGAAAGAGGGGCAATCTTCGACTTAGGGAACCATCATGTTAACATCCATCTCCAAGACTGTCTTTCTCCACAAAGCAGGAACCTTGGCTACTGAGGGTTCCAGGCTCACATCTTTCCAGCTTTACCACCTGAGAAAGAAGAGCTTATCTCTCCAGCCTCGGCTTAAATAAGCATGGCAAGGGAATCTGGTTGCATTCGCTTAAGCCATGTGTCTACCCTTTGAACAAATCTGTGTGGCTAGGGTGTAAGGATTTTGTGATTGGCATGTCCAGAGTTAGGTGTATACCTTGGCAAGGGTCCTAAGTAACTCATTTAGGCTACATGTTAGAGTAGGGAATCACAATGATGCTCCACAAGGAAAGTCATGGACAAGGGGCGAATCAAGGGAGTTTAGGCATTTCCCTGGTTTGTGTCTTCTACAGATTCTTTCATATTTTACTACTTCTTATTTTAAAGATATGAAATGGAGTAAAGCTCAAAAAAAATTATTATCCTGCTGGGCACTGCCATATTCTCTAGGATTCAGTCATGCCCATCCCTTCCAATCCTTTCTTGTCTACTTGATGCATCTTCCCTGTTTTGTTCACTGACCTTGCCAAGCCTCTGCTGATGCTCTTCCCTTCAACGTCTTTCAGAGGCTTTCACTACCTCAGGGAATCCTTTCCTTTGACTGCTGCCTGCCTTCCCTTCCCACCTTATTACCTCACACACAGAGATGGAGTGATCATTCTCCTTCCTTAGTCGTAAAAGCTTACCAGTCAGATAGTTTATCCAAGGGGGATACTCTGATAAATTATGTTAAATCATAGACTAATGTCAGAGGGCTGAGAACTTTGCTCCCACATAAGGAACATTAGATTTCCGAGGCCATGCATAGAAATGGCACTCAGTAAATATTTGCCATATTGAATTGAACCTGAAGAAAAGAATTTACTAATGGGAAGTAGATAAGTTAGGAGGGGAAAAGGACATCCAACGTAAGTCATAGGGGAGCTTTCCACAGGCAGGTAAGCTTGAACACAGTGATGCAAAAATCACTGCTAGTAGATAGCTGCTTTATACCTGCATGAACCTGTAAGAGATTTTCTATGACAATAAGGGAAAGGATTTATTAGCATTTCTTCTTCACTGGGTCACAGTCTGTTGCCAAGAATACTAATGCTACCCTCTACATGAACTGTAGAAAAGCATCATTTTCCATTCAGACTGTGAGAATGTGATCATTGCTATAACAAAAGAGTCATCGAAAAACATTCACCTCTTTCTGAGCCAAGAAGGATAAAATCTACACAGAGACAACAGAACCTAAATGGCAGGTGGGACTGAGCATTGGTCAGGACCTTGTTGAGATACCTGTGAATAGTCTATAGATGGCTTCTGTAATCAATTTTTTAAAATCAATTAAAGGAAGCATGTATAACTTTTGTATTCCCAGTCCCTACCTAGCACTGCATTGGCAGAGTTAAAAGCTGATAGTGAAGAATTTCTTCTTTACTCTCTTTTACCATTTGATTATAATTAATTGATTAATCTGTCTTCTTTCAGTATAAGATTATAAATTCTGTAAGGGCAGGGTTTACATTTGTCTCGTATACCGTCATTCTTCAGGATCCAGTGCACATAGCAATGCTTAAAATATCGTTGATATGGAAATGAAATGATAGGAAATCAGGAGGGAATGGAAGAATGATTGAGTTTCTACTGTGTGCCAGACATTTTGACAGGTGCTTATATGTTATAATAGGTATTTCACTTTTCTACCCCATGACAACTCTGGGAGATATGTATGTATTATTATCATAATTTTACAGTTAAGAGAACTTGGAAAGATGACTGATATTGGTGAGTATCTACTATTCATTGGGTCCTATGGTAGTAAATTTGAAGATATTATCTATATGTAGATCTTCAAAATACCATGGACTGTCTTTCTGCTTACTACACAAATTTACAGAAAAAGTTGACATATAGTTAATAAGAATTAATGCTAAGATTTAAATCCATATCTTCTGATTACAAATTGAGTACACCGAATGGCTTAATGGATCAATTGTTCTCATTAATGAATTTTTGATTCCTAGATATTTACTTTTGATTCATAGATATTTTCATAAGAGTTTCATAAAACTCTTATGACAAACAACTTTGCCAATAGCACTTATTCTAAACAAAAATAACTTCAAGATTGTTTTTCACCTGAAAAATAAAATTTATATTTGAAAATTGAACTTACTCCAGACTCTGCTTATAGCTTGTATCACATGTAAATAATCTCTGACGTAATTTTTAAATCACGATCCAAGAAAAGTCTTCATAAGATCTTTAAGCAATACATTCCAATATTCAAATAGCCTTATTTTTAGTAAATATATCCTCATTGAAACCCACTTCTCTCTTTTTCTTAATAGAAATTGCAATGATAATAGATTTTTTTAAAATCTTATCCCTTATTTTACAGAATAACATCCTGCCACTATGTTCAATGTTGTTTTGTAAATGAAGGAGGACTCTAAAATTTTAATGGCAGCAATACTATTTGTAACATACTTTTTGTTTCTTGGCCTTAGAAAAAATATTTAAATAATTTAGGTCTCTGAAATTTCATTTCCTGGACTCAGGCTCTAAAGCCGTCCTCATTTTTTATTTATCCCACCAGTTAGCCTCTTTTACTGACATTTACTGACAGCTCACTCCTTTTACTACTCCTCTATTAGAAGGTCATACTTTTCAATGGAGCTCACTTTTGGCATCTGTGACTACAAAAGTCTTGTGTGGTCCTTTGGATGAGCTGAATCAAAAAGGGCAATGAAAGTGACACATTTACAACCAGATGGCTCTCTAATCCATATTTAATTTTCTAATTTCTGTATGAAAATTTGAAAGATAAAACTTGATTACAGAATGTATTTCATATCTATGCAAATGCTTATAACCTTTCTAATTATATATGCAAGATTTAAACCAATCTCAAGTTAATGTCAGATTCAGAGCAAAATTTTAAAATATTGTCAATCTACTTTTAAATGTAAATGAATTAGTTATTAGGAGAATGCAACTTGGAATTATGAGATTTTATTATACACTCACTAAAAGTCTCAATGAAATAGAAAATTTTCCAAGCAAAACCAAATTATCAAAATAGAATCAATTATAAGAAACCTGATTAGATCAAGGATTAACTTTAGCCCAAGTAATCATTAAGAAAAAGATATTCCACTTAAAAAATGAGTTAAAGACAAATTTTTGTCAGGTCGACAAGAATTTTAAAGGGATAGTAATATCTACTTTTTGGTGAGTTTGGGGAGGCAAATACCATCATACACAGTTGATAATAAAAAGAGTTGCTAATACTTTCTTGTCAATAAGTTGCCAGTGTGAATAAAAAAACTTTAAAAAGTTATCTTTGTCTCTGAAAATTTACTTTTAGAAATTCTAACAAACCAGCTGAAGATATAAATGAAGATTTTGTTATAAGAATGTTCTTCATAGAGAACATCATTGTAAAACAGTGAAAAATTGGAAAGATTCTAGATTTCCTAATTGAAGTTTTTTACATGTGTATGTGGTCACTGCAAATAAATGTATATATTCATTCATACTTTAAGATGTTGTTAAGGTGTGGTTCTGGGCAAAGATATGCTAAACAGCCAACTTCTGCTTCTGTAATCTGCTTGCTTGTTTGATGTTAACTAGGATGTGGTTAATCTGTTTGTTTGTTTGATGTTAAACCAGGGTGTTGTTCTAGGCTTTATGAGCTGCCTCTTTTGGGAGCTCAGGGCTGATCTCCTTTAACCCTGCGTGGTAGAGAGTCAGTCGCAGGCCGGCTAATAAAGGCTCATAATTCATCTCAATTGGCTCCGTGGGTCTTAGAATTGATCGCGCCATAACAATGTTAATAATAAAATGCTGAATTTACAAAGCTCATATGATATTGCAATGGGATCAACAAAGTACAACTACACACAACAATATAGATGAATCTCACATACATATTTGAGTAAAAGAAGTCAGAGAAAACACGTATTATATAATTCCACTTGTATAGAGTAAAGAGCGAAAAACAATTTATGCTTTTAGAAGTCAAGATAATGTTTATCTTTCAAGGATATAATGACTGAAAGAGAGCAGGAAAGGGGTGGTGTCTGGGATGAGAGCAATAGGAAAAGATATAAACAGGATATTGTGTAACATAAATACTTTAAACAACCCTACTTGGCCTGATTCTATGTTCTCATATGAGAGAAAATACATGAAATAACTAGTTTGTTCTTCTTTTATCTCTTCATTCATTCGACAGTTAATTATTGAGAATTTACTATATGCCAGGTCCAGTTCTAGTTTATAAAGTGAGCAAAACCAACAGGTCTCTGCTATTACGGAACTTATATTCCAGCAGGGAAGATATACAATTAACATTCTAACATTCCATTAAAAATATATCAGGTAGTGTTAAAAGCTATGAGAAAATTTTGCAAAGAGAGATATGGTGACTGAGCTGCTGTTAAAGACTGGATTGTCAAGATGATCTAGCTAAAGAGTTGTTTAAACAGAGATCTCAAAAGGAGTTAGCCATGAAAAATTAGGTAGAGGAAACAAATTTGAAAGACAAAATGACTTCTGGCTTTAAACTCAGATAGCTGGGTGAATCAGTATTGCTGTTTGTGCAGGAGTATAGGAAGAGTGGGCAGCTGATACAGCAGGGTAGGGAGAGGCCGAATTTCTCAAGTGTGAAGTAAGCTTTTATCTGCTTTTGAATGAGTCTGGCCTTGATATCTGAAACTGTTTTTGAAGGACAAAAGTAAAGTCCTGGGAAGGTATAAACAGGATCATAGAGAGAATTGGGACTGGGGGAATATGTTAGGCAGAAGTAATTCATGTGAAATTTGAAATTTGAATCAACTTAAAAGAGGTTGAAGGCTAGTTGGAAGCTTAAGAGAAAATGTTAAACCAATGTTTATTATTGCAGTAACAATGAGGATATAATTCAAGATACTTTTTACTCATTAGATGAGGTGAGTCAGCATTCCTGTCTAAAGGTATAACATCTTTTTGTGGCTTAGACCCACAGAGTAAGGTCATTAATGGTTCTTTTTTGTGGTCCTTTTTGTTAGCTCTGTTTTCATTAAACAAATACTGTGTTTTCATTGAACAAATATTTATTGAGATATGATAGACATTGGAGATATAATGATGATAAGAGATTGTCCCTTGCCCTCAGGAAGCTCATCACCATCTAGAGGGAGATAAAGTACAAGTAAATTGTCAGTTAATACACAGAGGGTTAAGTGTTATCCCAGGGGTGAGAACAAAGTGATGTGAGAGGAATTTAACCCACTCAGAGGGGAACTGGAAGAGTTAGGGACTGGTTCCCAGGGGAGTAACACCTAATCTAAGAACTGAAGTTCTCATACATTCTCACATTGTGGTTACTGCGCTTTCTCCACCTTCTCTCATTACTTCACAGGATCTCTCATCCCCAGGCTGGTTGGTGCTTTTCATTTCCAGGAAAGACTCCTGCCACCACCCCTCCACTTCCACATTTTGCAGTCACACCATTGACTAATATTAATCCTTCAGTTCTTTTCATACACTTCTATAACATTTTCATGTAAAAGCCACCCTCATATTTCCTGACAACCTTGTGACAGCAGAGAACGGGACACACAATGTATAGCACTTTGGTTGCATTCCTCATGGGGTCCTCAGGAACTAATGTGCTGAGCATTATAGATTATTAAAGAAAGCAGGGCACCGAGATCATAAAACAAATGATTAATTTTCAACAATATTACTTGAATAGGTGTTTAATTGGCTATTGTAAGTGCTAAGATTATAGGGCTACTTTGATAAAACCGTATAAAACCATTTCCAAAGAATATATAGCTTTTCATATGTCAATTCTATGTGATGGGTAGGGCTGCCACAAAAGGAAACAAAGACTGTACTTTGTGAAACTCTAAGAATGCCATTAATATGTATGATTTAATTGGATCTCTTTTGGGCAGTGTATGTGATGGTCCTAAAAAGGATTTAGGATTATACAGAAACATAAAATAGAAATAGAGGGAAATAAAGCCGATAATCCGAGGGAAGAAGCCATGCTGGGCACCAGAAGTAGAGAGTAATGGTAGGAAGGGCTGGAGATGAAGCCATGGACTTGCCAAGAAGTCCAGCATCAAAAATGACTGGACCTTTGCTTGAAGAAGAACAATGGATATGGGGAGATGAGCAAAAGTGTTCTCTGTGAGAGAAGGCAATAGAAAGACAAGTAGGATTTTGGTGCCTATATCAGTAGATTTGTCACCATACATTTTGTGCAGTGATGTTGACTGTGATTGCTGAGACCAGTTCACGAGTAGTCTAAACTCATTGTTACGTAAACATGAGAAAACAATGTTTTCTAGTAGCTATAATGAACTGTGTTCTGTTGACCTATGTTTCTTAATAATATCTCAGCCAAATTCCTTATTATTGTCACTTTTGGGTATTCAAATTGTCTTAGTTTGATGATTAAGACCCAAGTCCTATTCATTTTAAAAGTTGTATTTCTTACTTGAACTGAAGCTCTCCACTTTCCCTTCCTCTAACTCAGGCTAGACTTATGTCTTTAGTGGCTTGAAATAGTAGGAGAGTGGGTATATGGCCTCAGTCTCAAATAATTGCTTTTCTCTTTTCCTAGGGGTTTCTGCTTGAGTCTTGGAGAGGAAGAAAAGGATGGTCAATGTCTCTTCATGAGCCTGTTCTGCTGTACTGTGGTTTCAGATTTCTCTCAGAGTGAGAGGTACCCAAAAGCTGTTTCTTTATTAGGTTTTTAGATGGTCCTGTAAGGCTGTTTTTTCTGCACAATCTCTTGGCGTGAGGGAACCCAAGTGGATTATGCTCAGCCCCTTCTACAATTCTACTCAATCAATTAGGAACTTTATACTTATTGTATCAAACATGCATGATATCTTTAATGCATGAAAGTTGTCCCACTGGCAAATTTGTCTTCCCTACCTTCTCTCTCCTGCCCATTTCTCCAGTCTCAGCAGCAACAGAGCTCTGCTCATCCAGTGGTTCAGCAATGTTTGTACAAGAGGATTACTACTTACTAACTTATGTGGCTTCCTGAGATTTACACTTTACTTGGGGGAGGGGGGGAGGGCGTGGATATCCTTTCAGAACACTGCCTTTCCCCCAAAGGCCTGTTCCTTTTTCTCTCCTAGTCTTTTTCTTACATTTGGAGGTGGTTAAGGTAGTAGAATTGGTGGGTAGTAGCTTAGCTTTGGTTGACCCAGTATCTCTCATTTACTTTAAGAAGATGTAGTCGGCAATACTCTAAGCTTGACTCTGGGATACATAGTACTTTTTCTCCTAAGCTGTGGGCTTGCATAATTGATTTCAGAAAAATGGAATCCTGATAGATAATAAATACTATCTTGTTCCAATAGCAAAGGTCATATTGAGGGCAAAATCTGTGTTCTCCAGGGGAATCTGAATCTAAATGGAAAATTAGTAGTGTGAATCGGTGAAGATTTTATTTGTATATGTGCTTGATGAATGTCATGGGAGATACAATAACTGAATAAAACTTCAGACCACTTTGAAAACTTGTAATTATTATGTCTTGTGATATATTTAATATCTCTTTTTTTTGCATTCACCATTCTATCTATAACACCTAGCTGCAGAGTATTGATAAATAGCAGAAGATTACTACCCTGACTGAATGATGGATAGGTGACCCTCAATGCTAAACTCCCTGAGCTTCAGGGACAGCAGTTTAAAACTTCTTAATGTGAGAGCTGCCATGACTCAAGACTATCTATATGCAGAAATGGACCAAGCACCTGCCATTATCTAGTGGGATTCAGATAACACTTGGAGGTAGGTACTATTACCCCCGTTTTTACAGATGAGAAAACTATGGCTTTACTTCTGTTGGGATAATACCAAAGTTTGATTACAAAGACTTCTTTTTTAAAAAAATATAAATGAGTTATATACATAAGTTTAAAATATGAAATAGTTCTGGAATATTTACAATAAATTTAATAATTGCTCTACCAATTATACCTCCCTCGATCACATATTTTCTTCCAATTTCTACTCTTACGTTGTACTTTACAGTAAAGATTTTTGAAAGAATTGTGCGTACACACTTTATTTACTCACATCTAATTCTTTCTTTATTACTCTTATTAAGGTCACTAATAGCTCTGTGTTGCTAAATTCAATGACCACATTTAAGCATTAATCAAAATGGTTGACTGCTCCTTCTTTCTTTTTTTGTTTTCGCACTTTTAAAATAATTTTATTTTTCAGTTACAGTTGACATACAATTTTATATTAGCTTTAGATATACAACATATTGATAGACATTTATATAACTTATGAAGTGATCACCCTGATAAATCTAGCAGCCAGTTGCTCCTTCCATCTTGAGTCATTCTTTTCTTTTCCTTCCTTGATCTCACACTCAAGTTTTCCCATTTGTCTTCAGAGGCTTCTTCTAAGCATTTTTTTTTTTTTTTGGCAGTTCCTCCTCCTTATTTCAATATGTATATCATTTTTCCCTATCATTTAGAAGATTGATGAGAATGGCATCTCGGATTCAGCTTAAATTATTTTTACTTGGGTTCATTACTGAACCAGCAAATAAGCAGTATAAAATGCTTACAAGGTATGGGTTTAAGTGAATAAGTGGGCACAATGCCATGTGCCTCCACAGTTCCTCATGAGATGGGCCAGAGCTTTCGTAGTCAATGTAGCTTATGTGGAGGAAGTAATCCACCAGGTCACAGAAACTCCTAGCTTCCATATTGTTGCGTTTTTTATTTTTAGGGTCTCCTTACTACCATGTAAGGAAATTCCTTGTTATGCCACAATAAATCGTCATTGTATACTTCCATTGTTGCGGTGGCTTTGCTGAGGAAACTTGGAAGAACTAGAACTACATCTTCCAGAAACTGTATGATTTTGGGTTGGGTTCGATCAAAAGAGATATTTGCTTGAAATTTGGAAGGCAGGAGTAAAACAGCAGCCATAACTATCTGAAAGTGAGTCAATAGGAGGCAGTAAGAAACAGATGCAGGAGGGCTGGCATCCTTGCTCTTCCCCACACCATGTCCTGCTCTTCTTTCTAAATACTGGCCTTGCGACCTGTAATGATTCCAGACCCACCACAAGATGCTTAGAAACAAACCGTCAGAAGTGCTAGCTCTGCAGAGGTAACAGTCTTCCACAGCAGCCCCCTTCATGGTCCCACTCCAGTTCCTGGTCTTGCTTAGCTTTCAATATCTAACATGAAACACCAACTCCAGTGATTTAGGGAGGTTTGTTAGTAATTTTTTTCTTTAGTTCTTTACTCCCCAGCTTTACTCCTATTGTAAATTCCCTATTCTGTAATTTCACAAATGGTTCCCTGTTCTTTTTCTCTGATGAAACTCTAACTAATACTATTATTGGTTGGTTATTTATACCAAACTATTCCAAAATTTGTTGGCTTGAAACAATCAACAAATTTTATTTATGATTCTGTGGGTTGACTGGGCTAAGGTAAGCAGCTATTTGCTGTTCTTAATTAAAGTCTGGTGACCATAAATGGAATCGTCTAGGGGCTTAATTAATCTAATGCTTTGAGTAAAACCATTTTAAAACTTAGTGGCTTTAAACAACAACCATTTTGTTTTCTTCATGATTCTGTTGGTTGGGCTTAAATGGGAGTTTCTTTTGTTGGTCATGCTTAGAGTTTGATAATTGCAAATGGAATCATCATGAGGCTTGATTGGGAAGCAGAGATAGTTTGGCCTCTTTTATTCTCCATATGGTCTCATAATCTCACCAGAGTGGTTTCTGCATCATTATAGTTGAGTTTTGTACATGGAAGCTCAGGGGTCCCAAAAACACAAAAATGGAAGCCTTCATCTTTTCTGCTACATTCTATTAATTAAAGCATGTCATTGAGCTAGACCAGATTCAAAGTAGGAGGTGACTACACAAGGCCATGTAGTATATTAATAATAATAATAATAGGTATTTTGGATTTTTAGAGATCATTGTGGAGACTAGCTACATACTTTTCTGCTTGGCCTGCAAGTAGGCCTGGCTCACTTCACTGTTACTTTGAGCTGTGATCTTCCTAGTCCCATTTTATACAGATATCATAGTACACGTTCATCAGGCACTGTGCTTTGGGTCCCACTATTTGCAAGTGCTCTGTTAACTCACTCTGGCCTGCAACACCAACCATTACAAGTAGTATGAGTAAGAGCATTGGAAGGTGGTTTTCTTGATCTTGGCTGAGCAGCTAGGATTGTAAATATGTATCACCTCTCAGTACTACAGTTTAAATGAACACCTGGGGGCAGATATTTAGCTTGTGACACTGCCAACTCCCCACCTTTAGGGGTAGCAGCCTGTTGGATGCCTGCTAGAATGAGCTTTTTTTCCATTCAGGAATTTTGCAGTCAGTTCAGTCTCTGGGGTTTAGAAGGGGTTGTCTTTCCAAAATAAGGTTACCTCTCTTCCTTTACTGGGATAGCTTAGATTTATTTTCTGTAGCTAGATTCCCTTCCAGAGGTGATGGCCTCAAGGTTCCATTTCCAAACCTGGTAATTTTTTTGTAACTAGATCAACTATTAGATCATGAATCACGAACAGCTATATGGCTGTTATGGAAAGCCCATACAGAACCTCCAATTGCAGGTGCTATCACTAGTTTATTCTAGACTATAGTCAGGGCTAGCTTAGTGGGCATGAGACTTATGCATATGCACAGAGCCCTGGTTTTAGAAGATCCCTGTACTTGGTTTAGTACTTTGCTGTTTCTATCTTGAAATTTTTATTAATTTTTGAACAAGGATTCTTATTTTCATTTTATACTGGGTCTCATAAAATTTGTAGCTTGTTCTTACTACAATGGTAATCATTCAGTTATTTTTCTGAATCCTACTGATTCACAATTAGCTACTGGATGTAGTCCTGGAAATAGATCTAAACCAAGACCTGCCATGTGATGATAGAGTCCAGTACTGAGACCCACCTGAGCATAGCTATTGCACTAGGGCATCTGGGAGGGTAATAACCAGGTTGGTAGGCTTTGCTTCTAGAGCTGTGGAGTGGATGGGTTAGAAGGACACAGGGGAAGTCTAGCTGTTGTGTATTATTTCTGTTGCAACACAGAATTTCAGGCTTTTATTCCCCTCTCAGTAAAAGGCCAGTGTAACGCAGGAGCCCCAGGCCTGAAACTTGCACCTGGGTTTGGATATTCTGAAAGAACCACCTGGAGGACCAGAGGGGTGAGAAATGCCATTTATTACTTACAAAGGAGGGAACCTTCAGCAACGGCTGGTTGAAATTGCAGGAATAAAGCTGCTAACCAAGAGCAAGCGGAGTTTTTTATGCCCATAAGCAGAGGGTAGGGTTATCTCATTGGGCGACAGCCACCTTCTCAGACAGATGGGAGCGAGATGTGCTGCTTGGTTACAGGAGCAGATGACGTCAATGGGAGCAATAAGAAACATCCTTGGGAGGAGGCGCTGCTGAAAGCTCTTTATGCACTGCCTTCCTTGGCTGTTGGCCGGGCAGCTCTCAGTCTTCTATGTGGAGGGGCTGTGTTCTGAGTTAACCCTATAGCCAGGTGTCCTACGCTTACCCCTTTCATACATTTTCTTCATGTTCATCTGTACATCCATAGCCATTAGCACTGGCTGTGTAGGTGCCAGCCCACTAAAGTAACTAAAGTGCTGATAGACCTTCTGTTTCAACAGCACAGTGTCTAAATATGCTATTGCACAGCTCATTTTCAATGAATGCTATGAGAGTAACTCAAACCTTCCCAGTAATTAGGGGTCTCCCACTTATCTTCTCTTCCTTTGTTTCCTTAACTACTTCCAATTTAAACCACAAGACACTTTTTGTTAAGACTGTTAATTATACCAAACTAATTGTCCCAGGCCTAAAAGTCTGGTCTGTGTTTAAAGTTTGTTAATATGGGACTCAGTTTATATGGCTTTCATTTTGGTTTACTTCCAAACCAGCGAATAATTCCTATCAAAGGCTACAATAGATAAGGATGCAAATGATGGATGCTGAGCTTTGTGCTTCTCTAAATCCTCAGGGAATTGAATTATGGTGGTAAAACTCCCTGTGCAAAGTGAGAAAACCACCAGTTGGGGGAACAAGGTAACCTATATGTTTATAAACTTGGACTCAGTAGTCTATCTACTCCATGAATGGAAATTCTTTTGGCACCGTGGTAGGCCCATGCTCTGTGTTCCATTTTGTTTGCATCATTACAGTCTCTGGCAGCCCTGGCCATGTGAACCCACTCTTCCCAACCTACATTCTATCTTTAATTGATCTCATTCATTATCATGGTCATGACTCTTAGGCTATGACTCTGAGCGATAATTAAAATATTATATTCTTTAAATTTTAGTTTTCTTTATCTGAGATATATATGATTATATTGAATTGAAATGAGAGAGACTATGGTTTGACAGGTGGTAACTGATTTTTTTCCTAGTATCCATATCAATGAATTACAGTAAACATGACTTTATTCATATTGTGTATAGTAGTATGTAATTGGAGACTTTGGATGAATACAGTAACATCAATTTATACTTAAAACTTCCAAGGCCAAACTCATTTTTTCTCAAATATATTTTTCTTGCTTTCTTACACTTGTATTTGACTACTTAAATAGACAATTTTAACTTTTTGGTGAAATTTGAAGTATCATTTTAGACAACTTTTGTATCAAATAATGCACAACCTGGTATCAATATAAAAAGGTCTTTATTTATCACTTTTTCTGATAGAATAATGAGTAAATAAAATTGTTAAACTTTAACATTGACTTATGATTTTTCAAATACCCCTGAAAGTATATACTTAATCAAAGTATCCCTTCCAAGATAAATTTAAAAATTCAGAAATATCCACTTTTGTTGTTGATGTTTTTTAAAACTGTGTTCTAGGTCTGCTTGAATTTCTTTTCTTGTTTGAGACACAAATGGTGATACCTAAAATAACAAGAACAATTACCACAGATCCAACCACTATCAACACCAAAAAAGAAAAGCTAACTTTGGAATTAGGGTAATTTTCATCAGGAGTAGGATTTGGATCACTTTCATCAGGATCTGCTTGAGGAATAAACAAAGCTACTTGTGCAATATTGGATACTTTTGATGTCAAATTGCTTTTATCCACACTTTGAATGGCAATGAATATGTGGGTTGCATTTTCTTCTGAAATATTTCCTGGTTTAAATGCAAATATTTCCTTGGAGTTGGCCTCCTTTGGTGACAGATCCGTACTGTTTACTTGCAGAGCATCTTCAAAATTGTCTCTTAGATCCAGGATACTTCCACTTATTCTTATGATATACTGTTGAACTAAGAAAAAAAGTTATGTGTAGCTTAGAAACTAGAGTATATTAAATTTCTGTTTATTCATTCTCCTCAGAAATATTGTTTAATTATCCCAAGCTTGTACTCCTATCAAAGGCCTTACAAATTTTTCAGTATAAGCTGAACTTATGTTTAAACTCTGTTTAAACTCTGCCAAATTCTACCTTCTTTGTTTGAAAATGGGACTAGTTAAAATGTGTCATATTTGATTGATTAAAAAATAAGAGATTATAAAATTAACACTTTACCAACTTATCATTTAAAAATAATTCTCCTCCCACCCACCCTTATGCACTTGCTTTTGCATGAGCACCTTTCACTTAATCAATGCCACATGACGCTTTATCCTTACCTTTTCCAACATCAAAATCATCTCCTGGTGCTGTCCATGTTAGACTGATCACATCCCCAATAGGTGTGGCCTCAAGGTCTGTGATTTGACTTGGTGGATACAGGTCAGGCAAGGGAAATATTGAAACATTTGAAACCACAAATGCACCTCCAGACACTGTTCTGATGAAACTCTCCAAGTTTGTCTGAGTATCCTCATCAATTTCAGGTCTTGGTGGATTCACTTCGATTGTCCCTGCATTAAAAATGTCCTTGTTTGTAATGAGCACAACACTACTGGTATTTTCAATAGAATTCACCATCCCACTAGTCTTTTCCTTTTTTTTTTTTTTCCGTTATATATACACAGTCACATTTTACTAAGTTTTGTGACAAAGTCTTAAACATCCAATTGTCGGGAGAATTTTTTTCTTTAGCATTCTGACCAGCATATTGTAGGATATAATTGCATAGTTAATTGCTTTGGAATTAAGGCTGCCCTGAAAGGGAATAATATTATATAATTGAATATATGCTTTTCTTTTTTTTTTTTAAAAAAGAAGAATTTATTTTTTTTTCCCATCCAACCACTTGTGCCAGGTTTTCCCCTTCCACCCTGCTGCAAGTACTGTGGAATAATACTTTGGTTTATATTCCACTTGTCAACATAAAAGTCAACCACAAGATAAGAGACAAGACAAAGGAAAGTTAATAAGGAATGCATTCATAATCCTTCTCATCACCTTGACTAATACATTTTTTCTTTCGACTGAATAAAAAATAAAAAATAATCTTTTACTTATTTAAGTGTCTTTTACAGTATATAACAAACTGAAGGATAAATTTTGCCACTGGCTTATGCTGAGGTACATAACATATTAGTCTGTTTCCTTCATTCTGAGCTGGAAATCTGGCATATTGTTTTTAATATAGATAAGGTGCTCCAAGCTAATATAATAAAGGCTGAAATTTATTGAATGCTTACTAGATGCCAGGCACTGTACCAAAGCTTAGGTTAATTTAGAGGCAAATCCCAGTTATGACTGAGAACTTCATTCTAGAAATGGGAAAAGCAATACTTTGAGTTCTAAAATGTTGGAAGCCTTAATCATATCAACTCGCAGTTATTCCAGTGAGCATAGGGTTTCAGATATCATGAGTTACTCACCATTCACTACCCAGCCTGGTATATATGCAGCTCTATTCGGTGAATACCTTAAGTTTTGTGTGGCAGTGCTTGCTCCTCCATGAGCCCTTACTTTTAAGCTATATCTGCCATTTTCTGAATAAGCTGTAAAATACCTGGAGTAGACCCCATCATTTTTGAAAGTATCAGCACCTAGGTATAGAAATTAAGGAATAAATTATTATTGTAAAGAAAACGAGAAATATAAGCATTTTCTAAGCCAAACATATTGCCTTTCTTAATAAGCGTATCCTTTAGATTGACTCCCTGTTTTGTGATTGACTCCTTGGGGAATATTTCCATTATGCTCTATCAACCACTATCTTGTTGAGTTGATATCCTTGAGTTATGATATATTTATATACATATATGTACACACATATGTAGTTATATAGTTGCATATAGTTATGTATATATGTATTATATATATTATTTTATAATATATAATATTACACACATATACACACACTGATACCTATATGTATATCTTCACCTTATCAACTTATATGCAGGTAATTAGAATACTCTTCTTACCATTTCTCAGCTAAATGGTTTGCTTGAAGATCTTACTATACCTAAATATATAATTATGTCATCTCTCTGTTCATATCAGAAAGATCTCCATGAAAGAAAAAGTATCTTTGCATAGGATTTATTTCTCACTATAGTCACCTACAAATTACTTATTTTGATTTATCTTCAACCACTCCTTTTAAAAAAAATTTTCACCTCTTGCTTTATGATCCGTTAACTCCCTAGTCTGATAGTGGAAAGACCCATCTGTTATTAGAATAAGCAGTTGGGGAGTTAAGGAATAATGTGTCATAAATATATTTTTTGATATCACTGGGACTGAAGTTATTTGGTAAATTACAAACACATTTTTCAGGGCATTTAAAATTTTAAGGCAGAGGTTCTTAAAATGAGGTCCTTGGACCAGGATCATCTGCATCCTTTTGGATTGTATTAGGAATGAAAATTTCTTAGGCTGCCTAGGGAAGAGCCTAGCATTCTGTGTTATAACAAGCCTTTCAGGTGATTCCTTTGCATGCTAAAGTTTAAGAACCCCTGCTCCAAGTCATTACCAAGTCTTAGGTAAAGGCATTCCAAGTTAGTTAAGTAGCTACCTGGTAAAACCTTGAGAAATGACAAGATACGGGTAAGTTTTAATGTAACGTGGAAGGGGCTGGAGGAAAAGGAAGAGTCAGGGGAGAGTTGAGGAAAATACTATAATATCAGATGAAGACACTGTGGTGCATCAAAGAATCATTTTACTTTCTAAATTTTTCACAGGGCCAACTCAATGATAGGATTATAAGTTGACTGAATTAATTACATTGCAAAAGATAGAAATCTCTGATAATTCAGACATTTATTTATTTATTTTTTCCTTGCTTACTGAGCTCTTCTTAAAAGAAGGTTCAGTTTTCAGAATAATCCAGAGTCTAGGAAAAAGGTCTTTAAGCACCACTCACCCATACAGACCAGGGAGACAGCATGTCCACCACTGTCTTCTTTCCTATCAGTCAGACCAAGTATCTGATGTCCTTGTGATGTCCCCTTTTGTCTGCCCTTGGGCTTCAGTTCCCAGGACTATATTTGTGCTTTGTTCTGGCTATTGAGAATTACTCTTGCCTGTCTCCACTTCTCTATCAGGGGCTCAAGTTCTACCATTTAACCCTATGGGGTAGCTATGCTTCACTCTCTCTGGCCAGATTTTCTTGGTGGTGTGCCCCTAAGAAACACTTGATCAGAGTTCTTGATGCTGTTCTCGTCTCCTGAATGAGACATTGATTATCTAGGTGACAAATAATGATGACAGTAAATAATATTTATTCAGTGCTACTAATGTAGGGAGGAGGCAAGAGTATTAAAATGTTAATAAAGCCACATTCAGAGACTGCAAGATGCTGATCAGCCCTGCGGCCAGGTCAGGAGGAAACCTGTAGAACAAAAGGAGATTTCGGCTGAGATTACTAACCCATTCCCCATACCTGTGAGGCAGGAAAACGAACCAAGAGTCATTCCCTGTGGCTAAAACCATGGGGAACGTATAGATTAAAGCCTGGGAACTGCCAGCAGGCCTTTCACTCTACATATTCTTATCTTTTCCATGTGGCATAGTCTTCCCCTTCCTCACTGTATGTCAGTATCAAAGAAAATGGAAACTAAAGAATGACATAAACTGAATTCTCTGGGTTCCTCTCAGTGCCTTTAATTTACTCTGTCTCTTACACTATCCTTGTCTCTGGTGTCTCTGTCCCTCTCAGTCCCTCAGCGCCTTTACTCTGTCTCTCTCTCTGTCTCTCACACTGTCTCTCTCACTCTCTGTCTCTGAGAAGAGACCACACTCTGTCTGTGGAGTGTTACCCCTTTTCTAATAAACTTTCCTTTGACTCTAATTTTGGCGTGTGTGTTAAATTCTTTCTTCACTCTCGGCCAAAGAACCCTCTTCTTTTCTCAGTACAGAGCTTGGTCTCCTCCTGCTGCCCGACTTGGGGAAATTTGCCCTGTCCTGCATCACTACTACGTACAAGACACTTGCTAATCAATTTGTGGGTTTTACCTGGATAGAATTTCCTTCTAATCCTGCTGTTTCTCCATAATCTGCTTCAATTCTTCTGGTGTCTTTCACTTCCCCACACTGCCACAGAGCCCCATAACATGTCCTGAGTAATGAAAATATAGGCTTATTCATAAAAAATCCATTACCTGCACCATTATCCAAAAGTTCCAAAACTTGTGTTTTTCCACTATTCGATTCAATGAATGCAGTCACATTGGCTCCAAGAATGGGTGTATTTCCTTGTAAAATTTCTGCATAAACAATCATTGGACTGGGGAAACTATTTGTGTCTTTATTCATTTTAGCATTCAGTGTGATTGGAGGCACAGAAGAATTTGCTGCCCGAGAATTAACTGTTATAGTTAATGTTTCCAAGTTTGCATTGGTTCGAAGACTGTAAGTCCAAACTCCCACCTAAAAATTCAATGGAAACATAGTAAATATCCAAGATCAAGCTATTTTCTGTATTTCCATGATCGGAGTCTAAAACAAATCTTGTAAATGTGCTGCAGAATAAACAGGGTTTTAGGATTTTGAGGTGTTTTGAAGGTAAAAGGATGAGAGATGAGGCAGTTTTGACAGGGCATCCTGGCTCTTGTCATGCACTGAGTGGCTACTGTCCAAACTTTGTGAAATCTCAGCTGGGAAAAGTAAATTTTGGAAAGTTCATCTTGGTCTTGGCCTTATTCTTTGACCTCGGAGTTCCCAGATTCCATGATTTGGTAATGCTAATCAGGAATGGCTATCTACACACCAAGTTTCACAGTCTCCCTATATTGCCTCTTGAAAGTTATTCTTAGCCTACTTAATTTTTTCCCTTCTCTTTCTTTCTCCAGATGCATAAGTTTTTCATCCTCTTTCCTGCCACCACAATTTTCAGGACCATATAGGCATAGAAAGTACATTGTATTTTATTTTAATCTTGAAGATGATACAGGTATTGGTACAGATTTAGGATATAGGATTTAATATCCTATTTAGGATATTAAACAATGAATTTTCAGCTATGAAACAAATTTGTGAGGAAGTATAAAAGCTGATTGCTTACCTTTGCAGTTCCTGGAATACTGAGATAGGCCATTTTGGAAACTCTGTCCACTGTGAAACTTCCCGTTAGTGTTCCATTGGGATCCCAGAGAGAAATAATGGGAGACTCTCTGACCCATGTGACGAGAAAGAATGTGTCCTTTCCCACAGTGCTATCAATTATTACAGTGCCATTCATCCAGGGATCATTGTTCAGCATTAATCCCTTACTTTCAAGCTGTTTAAATATATTTTAAAAGTTAATGACTTGAGAAGAGAGTAATTTTATTCTTTATTATTTTGTTTTTTAACATGATTCTTAATTTCTGGACTGAGGACAAGCTTATATAGAGCATACTACCTTAGGCTTGTGATGTCTCTGAAAGCTGATTGGGATATGACAGTTGTTAGAAAGTGTGGAAATATAGGGTCTGAGGAAAGGACAGAATATAATAAAAGCATTAAAACAGGAGAATGTGTTTTACAGTTAGAGACATGGCCCTATTGTTTTTTCCCAATTGTTTTGGTAAACACCCACCTGAGACTTTAGCGTTCAAGGATGCTACAGCCTCAAAGATTTGCTGTAGGGGGTGTGTGTATGTGTGTGTGTATTACTCTAAGTTTACCTATCTTCATGATGACTTCAAAGAAAATAATTGGTGGTGGCTAGAGTATTTGAGTACACACAGTAAGGTGGAGCCTTAAGAGAGAAAATTGGGACTAGCAAATAATGAGACAAGCGCTCCTGGATAGTTTCCTGATGTGAAATCTTTAAATAATTTTTAACATATGATAAAGTGAATAGCACTGGACAATAAACATGTCCAACAAGAGTGTAAAGAGGGCAAAATGATGTTTATGAATGTTGGAATCCTGAGAAGTGAAAGTTAGGACCCTTCTATTACAGGAACTTCAGAGAAAGTTTTTCAAGTCTTTGTGGATGGTTCTTAGTCAAGGAGAATCAACTTTATCCACTGACCAGGAAGGTGTCATTTCAGGAAATGATGGAAAATCCCTCTTTTACTCCAACCCAGCCCTAAACCAAAAATACCTTCATAGCAATGCTGAGAGGAGAGAGTGAATTCTATCATTGAAACATCATTGCAATGACAAAACTCTCAGCCCTATGTTAAGTGGGCATATCTTTGAGTGGACAAAGTATTATTATCAAGTTAAATCTGAATGTGAGTGACTTTTAGATTCCTCATCAGGAAAGTGTAAGGAAATTAGAAGGCTTTGGCTACATAGTAGTACTGGGGGAAAATAACTGAGTAAAGAGTGGGGCACAACATTTCCTGTGTATTCCAGCTGCCATTTTAAGTGTGGGAAACAAAACCTTTTTTCTTCCCCTTCCATACTGTTTAAAAAATCCATTCTCAAACACTTTGAGCACTTCCTGCATGTAAATGTCGTATTTCTGGCTGATTTTCCACATCCTGCTCTTATACTTTAAAATTCCTTTGGAATATTCCATTTTAATGTCCCTCCATCCACTAAAAGTTACTAAGGTTAAAACAGAACACAAAATAATATCCTCAAAATCAGTTCTCCCTCCTTACTTATCCATTTGAGATAGTAATATCATTACTTTCTAAATCAACCAGATTTAAACCATCAGAAATTAGCTTTATCCTCTTTCGGTTTATTCTCCATACACTGCCAAGCTAGATCCCAGACCAGTTTTTAATCTCTTTGCAGGGTGACGCTACAAACCGGATCTCTAAATCAATCTGCACATATAATCCTAACCCTGAATTCTATAACTTACATGCTCTTTATAGAGTAGAGAAAAATAGGTTTGTTTAGGTGATCATGTCAAGTTTTAATATAGGCAGTGACTTGATGAACTGGAAGATAGAAGACAAGTCTTCACATAAAGTGACATGATATAGACTTGGTGGGAATTGATATGGATAGAAACAGAATTTTGTAAAAAATATTTTGAGGGAAACAGAACAGTTGGCGTTGACATTTTACATGGAACATGAAAGAAGAATCGAAGTTTAGTCAAAGTTTTTTAATCTAAGTAACAGAAAATGGGGGTGTTATTTAAATACAGATGAAAAAAGTTGAGTTCAGAAGAGAAGTGAATAAAATAGAAAGCCAGTGAAAAGAGTGGTTGAAGAAATAAAGAAAACCCTAAGTTTTTAGATATGCAATCATTATTCACTCTGTTTCTTCATGTAAATTTATTTCTAAGATACTTTGTTTCCATTTCCAAGCCTGGTTCTTGAGTTCATTCATCTCATTTACATTTATTTCACAGCAGCGAAGGGTGGGGGGAAAACTTGGAAACGATAAGTTTTTTATGCATTCATAGAAATATGGATGCTATATTATTAGACAAAGTCTATTATATGAAAATTTAACATTATTAGGTTTTGAGGTTGTCCCTTACCCAAACTCTATGGGAAAAGAAAAAGAAAAAAATATGTCTTCTATTTCATTACTTACTTCACTATTTTACTACTTCATTTGGTTATATCTAAAGAATAATTTCTATCTCATACTTACAATTTACTTTGAGAAAAACATAGAATTCAAAACTTATAATAACCAAATTATTATTTTTTTTGATTGTGGCTAAATGCAAACACAGAAACCCGAGGAGTGGGAGCTCAGACCTGAACAGACTGCTGGGGAATATCAGTGTTTCCTGATGCAAGGGCCCCGAAAGCATCAATGAGGCCGTTGTTCTCGGCTTGATCTGAGGAAAAAAAATGGCTTCCTCCTAAAATATAAATACATTAACTAGGTTGCTTTCTGGAAAATAAATACTTATCACAATTTAATGATTTTAAGATAACAGGATCAACAAAATTATAACTTTAGTATATATTACTAAAATAGACCAAAACCCATCAGGTATAAAGATTAACTGAAATATTAAAAATGTCATAACCGGGAAGCGTAAGCTACCTTTTTACCTCGCTTATAGAAATCTCAGCTGGATGAAATGCATCAAGTAATCATAGAATATCAAAAAAAAAAAAAAAAAAAAGATGTTACAATTCTATGTATTAAAGCTCACAGACTTTCACAGCCCTTTAGAGGAATTATTCACTTTTGTGTAAGATATAGTTCTAATACTGTTGGCCTTTAGGTTTTTCAGCCAGAGTGGATCAGACTCAGAAAATTAGAATGGTTAAAGAGCTGCTATATTGAGGTATCCTGACAATAGCTGGCAATGAGGATATAGAAAAATGTTAAGCAATAGAGAAAAGTCCAAAAAAGCACTACTTTTAGAGGGCTACTTGAGATAGAAATAAAATTTACAGTGGCTATGAAAACACTTTAAAACAGTGGGGGCTTACACAACTAAGCATTCAAAAAGCAAGTATATGTTTGGTACCATTAGAAGCCAATTCAATATAGTAATTGATATTCATAATGTTATAAATTATGAATTCTCTACTATGTTTAAGAAGGCACTGAAAACATGTAGTACATTTTAATCATATGTCTCTGTATCTAAGGCAACAGCTACCAGAGTAAATGTTTATTTAGATACTTCCCTGTTGTTTAGATCTATTTAGCCTGAGCCTCTGTTAATCCCCTTTCTTCCCTACCCCTGCAGCCTAAGCAAACTCTGATATGAAGGATTTCTCACCGTGCCTCCCTGTGCTTTGCGTTGTCATCTCAACATGATTTTTTTACTCATGACCTGATCATCTTTTCTACCCACTTTTCCTCTAAAGAAATTCAATATCTTGTTTAAGGCCCAGCTCAGAAGTTACCTTGTCTTTTATGCCTTCTTTCCCTGACTCTATACAATCCTGGGAGAATTAATGGCTTTCTCTGCTCACACAGTGCTTGAGTCTTATATATTCCTCCTGTTAAGGAGGAATGTTATCTGATTATGCTATCGGATTAATGGTTTTATTTGTCTCTCCATCCTGCTGGACTCAGAGATCAGGTCTAGTTTAACGCTGGTCTGTAGCTCCTGGCATAGCACCTACAGAGCTTGAAAGAAGTTGTTGAATTGTCAGCCTCTACACTTATGTGTTGCTATCAAAAGACTAGAATATATAGGTCATATTTTACCTGTTATATTGCTCATCTGTATGACTGCTGCATCAGCAGATGGTCCCAAAGCAATAAAATGAATTATGGCCCCACTTTGTTTCACTTTATCGACACAATTCTTTGCAGAGCTATCCTCCCCATCAGTCAGCAGCACTATTTCAGATCCATCTATTTGAGGGTATATTTCTCTAATTACCTGCAAACATAATCAGAGCATAATTACCAAATGTTTCTAGATCAAATAGACTTATAAGAGATTTGAAAAAAATGTACAGTGAAATAAACAATAGTGCGCAGGAAAGAAGACACAGCTTCTGTTTTACAATGATAGAATCTGTAATCTACAACCCCTAGGGGAATTTAAACATGTCTGTATTTTCTGTCAATCTGCTTTAGGGAATATTTGCTCAAATGACGTTATGAAGTTATATGGGAGCAGGGCTTTGGAACATCTTACTTGAGTTAAATGACAATGACATTTCAGTCTGGGGAAGTCAGGTCAACCAGACACCAAAAAACAAAAAACAAAACAAAACAAAACAAAAAAAACCTAAATGTGGCATTAAATATTTCTCTTCTTTCCTTGACCAGACTTCCCTCTGACAAGGCTTCAGTATGTAAAGTCTGTTGCATAAACAGCTAAATGCATTAAGAATCCACCTCACCATTTAAAAAAAAAAGTTAACGATTCCAACTTAGGGAACCCTCAATATGCTCATAGAAAAAAAGATATAGAAAATTCTAAGCAGGTCAACGTTAGGGAACTTGTTATACATATAACTTTTATTTTACCCTTAAAAGGAACAAGCACGAAACTAAGTATATTGGTCGTGCTCAGAGAATATGTGAATTACATTTATTAAATTTTATTTGTGGCTTGAACTCTTTTTCTACAAAGCCAAATAGTTTATACTCAGAGTTCTGAATCTAGGCTCCTATAAAAAAGGATAAAGAGAATTCATCACAGGATAGCAACTATATTTCATCTTCTCTGACAGGTTTAATTAGTAGTGGCCTCTTGGTATATCATTTTGAGAAATTGAATCCAGGCCAGGAGGTAAAAATGACAGATTATCAGTGGCTTTCCTGGACTTGAAACAGAGATGTATAGATTTGCAGAAAAAAGGTTTGGAATCTCTAGTACATCTGGGGTTAGGGAACAACATGACCAGCCTCATTTCAATTTTTGCATGTTTAGAGGCAAAGAATGATATATATATATATATGCATTCTTTGCATATATATTATATATTGCATAATATATGGGAAATATGCTCTGACATGCATTAAAACAAAACTAAAAACTAGAAATTTGTTTTATACATTTACAGCATTTATACAGCATCCGCACCACATTCCCCCTACACATTTGATTGAAAAATGAAGATCTAAAGATGAAGTAGAGTTCTCTCTGCTTCGCCTGTCCCTTTCTTGTATTAGTTATTCACTGAGCACTTAATATGTGTTAGTCACTGTCTTGGCTGCTGGGGATTCAACAGGAAGAACTACATGGTTCCTGCATTCATGAAAAGAATAGAATTAAATTTTAAAATGTTCATTGAAATATAACTAGGCATAATTGTGACAAAGAAACAATTAAAATATTCCATAGTTCAAGAGAAACAATGGGGAACAATGTGTAAGTAAATTGGTTAGAGCATCAGAAGGAGAGAACTGAGAAAAAAGACTGAAAAAGGATGAGAGATATTTGAATAACATCAGATTAAGAAATTCAGACTTAATTTTATAAGCTGTGGGGGGGATGAAGTTTTCTAAGCAGAAAAATGACACATTTGGTATTAATTATAAGCACAAGATGACAATTTAGAAAAATATAAGATTTTTAATAATAGTTGTGAATTATATATTTACTATGTAATATAATAAATATTGTTTTAAGTATGTAAATATATAATTTCATTCAATCCTCATAATAATTCTACCAGGTGGGCATTCTTATTTTCCTGCATTTTATAGTTAAGGCATTGAGAGTCCAAAGATACCAAAAATGTTGCCCAAGATCACATAGCTAGTAAATTATAGAGCCAGTAGTCTGATATCAAAACTCATGCTTTCACCAATATTCCTTACCCCAAACTAATAGTCCCTGCTACATATGCTTTACTAGATAAACATCAGATTGTCGTAACTAAATGACACAGAAACTGAAATGAGGATTGGCCCAAAGTGGAATCATACCATTAAACTTGTTTCATCGCTTTAAAAGTTGATGACTTTTTCTGCCAAAGCACAATTATTTATTTAACCTTTATTGAGTACTGACTAATGCAAGGCAAAAAGACAAAGTCCTTGACTTCATTGAGTTTATAAACTAGTGGCATTTTTATAGTAATATACTCATTCATCAGTTTGTTCACTGATGCCTTGATCCATTAAGAAATTCATCAAGTGAACTTTTTAATGTTCTTAGTATTGTATTTCTTAGAATTAGTTATCTTAAAATTAGTGAGCAAGTATGTGCAGCAGCACTAACAGAAAAATGTCCTAATAATAAACAAACTATATATGCAGTATGATTTTCACCTGAAATGCTGATTCAATTCCAGCGCAGATGGAAGTTCCTCCATTAGCTACTGTAGGCAAACTATTCAAGAGCTGTTTTTTTTCATTGCTGCTTGTTATTTGGATTAGCTTACTTTTAATGTTGGCAGTACTATCAAAATGCACCATCCCCACCCAGGATCCATTTCCAGTAATCTGCAGCAGGAAATGTTTTGCTGCTTGATTCATTCGATTTAGGCGATTAAAATTCTGAATAAAAAAGGACAAGAAAAACAATCAAGTGGTTTTCAACTAGAAAATATTAGCACATCACATAAAATGAGTAAGCAGAATTTCTTGTTAAAAATATTTCATCGTCTATGGCCATGCCACCCTGAGCAAGCCCGATCCTTTCTGATCTTGGAAGCTAAGCAAGGTCGGGCCTGGTTAGTACTTGTGCTAACCTAGTACCTAGGAAGACCAGGTGCTGTAGGTGTAGGAAAAAAAAAAAAAAAGAATTTTCTATCAATAGTAATTGGTATTATTAAAGAAAGCAAGTACTTTTTATTTGATAGAATTTAAAAATATAGTTAAATTTTACAGGACACTTACAGCATAGTAAGGAACGCAGGCTTTTAACTACAGGTGATTCTTGGCTGCTAAGCACCCAAATTACAGGTGGAGGTTGGTGGTGTTGAGTGGAATTGGTGGGTGATGACTCACTTTTTAGAGACTTCTCAATTAGTCCTGGGATCCTCTGTTCTAGTTGAACAAGATGAAACCACTCCCCAGATCCCACAATATCGAACCAGACTACCATGGACTCTAATTAGAGACTGAAATCTCCCCATCCACTGAAGACTGGAAAACTAAAAAGTTGAAACTTTCTCGAGTTGCAGCTATAATCTGAGAGGCCTAGTTACTACCTCTTCTGCTCCTAACCTCTCCCAACCACTTCTACACCAATGGATTAATTGGAATTGGTTCTTTGATAACTCATTAAGACCTACATCCTTCTTTTCTAGGTGAATGCCCAGGATGTAAGCCTCTTCATACATTTGCTTTTCCAGTCCCTCAACATCAACTGATCTTTAGTACCTCCCCTTAACACATGCCCAAATTTTTCTCTGAACTCCCTAGAACAAATCATAGTGAGAAACTTCTACATCCCCATCTTTGAGGGCTCTCTCTGCCATTTTGCTTTACCTTTAAACCTGACTCTGCCTGCACCCTGTCTAGGAGTCTCTCAATCAGGAATGTCATCTCTCCCCAATGACACTTCCTAGAGCACTTCTATGTGCTGGTGTCTAGCACTCTGATGCTCTTTTGAAAGCCATGTGCTATTGTGGATTATTTCATTCAGCTGTAGCATTCTCTGGATTATTTCATTCAGCTGTATCATTCTCTGCCCTTTTCATTAACCATTTGTTGAAGACATTATTCCTGATCTTTAGCATGCTCAGTCCTGCCTCAAATGTGCCATCCTTTCAGGTGCCTTATAACATTACATCTGCTGGTTTGTGTTCCATTCATTTCAACAATTATTTATTGAGCACCTACATGTGATAAACTCTTTTCTAAGCAAAAGGGATACAAAGGTTAATAAGACATGTTTTCAAGCAGTAAAGGATATGGTTCCTAGAGGATACAGTTCTCAAAACTAGAGGAGCTCTTAGTCTAATGGGAGAGAAATGAGTATTTTCAATATAGCATACAGTAATAGAGGTTTGCACCGTTCATTGTGGGAGACCAATAAAAAGGCATTTAGCCCAGCCTGGAAGACCAGCCCATTTCGTGGAGGAAGTGAGTGCCTGCACCAAATTTTGAAGAATGAGAATGAGTTAACTAGGTGATGGGAAGGGAGAGACAGTTTTCTCTATGCAACCGTGAACCCTTCAAGGATATGGGTCTCTATCCCTAGAGCCTAGCACAATGCCTATTATTTACTAAATGATAGTAGAAGGAATGAATGGCTGAATTTGACCATATCTTCTTTCTGGTGTTGCTCTTTGTTTGTGTCTTTGATCATAAAGAGGTGATTTATATAAATGATAAATAAGACTGACTCAGAATGGAGTTCAGCAATTCACTCAATCTCATGTCTGTCAATTATTTCCAGTAGATAAAGGGGGCAAGTAAGAAAACATTTCCATATTTCAGTCTTTTGTTCTAATCTTCTAACTAAATCTTTACTGATGGGCCTAAAAGTCCTCCTCATTAAACTGTCCATTTTCTGGAAAACAAACAAACAAACAGAGACTCTCAAGTTAGGTCTTTTAAACTTTATTGCCATCCTTCTTTCATTACAATATTTAATGCCTGTCCTGTGGTCATGATCAAAGGAAGCGATGGGTCTTATGCCACCATGTAAGTTAGAGTAACCCAAGTAAAGACAGTGTTCAGGGTGTTCTTAGGTATTAAACTACCCACTAGTTGCCACATCCCGGAAAAATAGGCTCACGGACTTACCGCCATGCTTCCAGACTTATCGAGAACTAAGCACACAATTCTTTCACTGATCCTCAGCAATGAGAAGACAGGTGGAGGGGGTAGTCCCACCATAGGTGTGGTGCTTTTTAAATCCTCAGAATTGCTGATCACCTCCCATGTGCTTCTGGCGTTGCACATTTTGTTTTGTAGGCTCGGAGCTTCTCGGTTATGGTTTTTTTCATTACAGAATTTAACGACCTAAAAGGTTAATAAAATGAAAAAAAAAGATTTTATATATGACGAATTTAAAAATTCAACAACAAATTTGAAAAAATTTGCTACAAATATGCTGTTTATTTAATGAAATATGATTCAGTGAGGAATCATATATTAGTAAGGAGGATTTTCAATAATAGTAATAATAAGTAACACTAGTTGAGTGTTTGCTATGTAACAGTCAATGTTCAAAGAACTCTATATTAATGCGTTTAATCTCTCAGGTCACCTGCCCAGATATTTTATAAATATGATATATGTTCTTTGATTATAAATATACAGTATGAAGTAATAATTGGTATACTCACAGAGTCAATACTTTGCATAAACATTATCGATGTCTTTTCAGTTTGCTCTTTATCAGGGAAGAATTGACAATCTTTTTCATACAATTTTGTCTTAGAATCAATTCTGCATCTATTAATTGCACAGCTGTTTCCTTGACACTTATAAACTCTATTTATACCTGTAATACCTGTGGAACACCTGAAAATATATGACAGTTAGTCTTTGAGGCAACCTAACCGTTAACATTTTTTTAAAATCTTAAGTATCTATTCACAGTGATCCTTATAGCAAGGTTTTATTCTTATATGTGTATCACACACATCCTATTTTGACAGCAAAGTTTAAAGGTTTCTCCCAGAGCAGTTTTCCAAGAAATTTCAGAAGGAAATTTTAAGTGGGATCTCCAGTATGTACAATGGCTGAGTTCTCTATCAAGACTAAAGTTGCTGCTGACCTGCTTATACTAATGGCTGTAGATTCCCCCTTTCCAAACATCCCTCCTTGTAGCCTTGTGGTGGTAAATGCGTTGTAAGCATCTGGACAAGGCAACCTGTGAAACCATGTACCCTTGGTACCATCTTAGCTTAAAGTTCTTTGTAGGTTTCTTTTCAAAGAAGATATCCCCAAAAGAATGAGATGTGACATAACTACAAGTGTTTTGGTTATTTGAGGAGAATTTTTATCCAAAGTGAAATGTGGCTTTAAGGAAAAAGACTGAGATGCTGCCTGGGACAGTAGAATCAAGAATGGTGGAGGCATTTTAGATATATATTTCATTTCATGCAATTGGCCACAGGTGGCGGTGATTATAACAAACATGCTGGAATGTGAATATATCTCATCTTTTCAATGCGTTTCCAGTTCAAATTTAAGAAGCAATGATTAAATTTCATTTAGTCACTTAGGGAGTCTCCTACATATACGTATGCTTCTATTGCCCCCAAATTCAGTGAATATAATGATGTTAGTTATGTTAACAATCATGATGAATTTTCTGCAGCAGAAACTAGACAATTAGGGGGAATATGATATAAATAGACATAATCAATGTAATACTCTTTAAATTACATGTCCTGAAACCGGTGCTATGGGCTGATGGAGGGCCTTCATTAAAATCATATATCATTTGTTTGCACATTTTTGATAAGCCTCCAGCCCCAGCAGGGCATCTAAAATTGATTAAACTGATGGCACACAATTTTAGATAGATTTTCTTCAAACAATCTGCTCTCTTGACCTTAGAACTAAGAGGATTGTCTATTATTAACTGTGATGTTAGATTGGTATTTTAAAGTTAGTTTTGTAAATCCCAAGAAATTTGTTTGTCCTGTGTGGCTCCTTAAGCTGTTTGACTTTTTACTCAGCCTACAGTTACCACTATTTATTAACAATTTTTTTCATTCTTGTGTAATAAAAATAATTTTGATCTCCAAGCATATAGTACAGTCCTTTACACAGAGCACAACTTCAGTGTAAATGAGTTCTGGCAGCCATGGCGGAGAGATATAAAAATATGTCAGCTTGACTTCCAAATGTTCTCGATGTTATGAGTATTTTAAATGGGCAACCAGCTACTTCGAGATACATTTTCTTAAACCCAGAAAAGCACTGTTTTGTGATATAGCATCTATTATCTGCACTGGGACAAAATGAATGATTGGCATTTCAGAGAAATCAAACTAAGGAAACAAGAAGTTACAGCCCGAAGTAATTGAAGAAAATTTAAATAGTCATGCCTTGTTGCTTCAATTTTTTTTGACTTAGCACTGTAGTAAGGCTCATTGTCGTTGTATTCATCAAATACTCCCCAGCGGAGATGGGCCCACTCATGGACAAACCGTCTACCTGTGGGAAACATATTTCAAATACATGATCATAATTCAAGTGACAAAATTTGCCCCTCAAAAATTTTAAGAAATGTTGTTTAAATAAAAAAATAATTATATTTTGTTTTTAAATAACTGCCAACATTTATATTTTTGTTTATAAAAAGCATATAGCATTACATTGAATTATAGCATGTTATAATGGTATATTATTTCTTATTCTACAACATGTTAAATCAATGAAACATTTATTATGTATATGCTATGGGCAGAATAGACTGAGCTTTGGGTTTTGGTTCTGGGGGAGCAAAAAATCTTAGATATAACAATGTTTTTTAACTCTACAGTGTTCGCTTCTACTAACATAAACAGATATGTAATGTATTTGTGGCACTAAAATTTCATGAGAGTGTAATTAAATGTTAAAAAAATGTCTATACAGCAAAAGTTGAAAATCACATGATATCACTTATATGTGGGATATAAACCTAAAAGCAACAAATGAGCAGGACAAACAGGGACTCATAGTCATGGACTTTAGGCTTTATAGACTAGTGATTACTAGTGGGGTAGGGGAAGAGGGTGGAGGTAGACAGGATTAAGGGGATCATATATATGGTAGCTGAAGGAAACTGGACTTTGAGTGGTAAACACACAATAGAATATACAGATGTCAAATGATAATGTACACCTGAAAATTATATAATTGTATTAACCAATATTACCCCAATAAACTTAATTAAAAGAAAAGATTGAAAAACACTGCTATAGACCATATAAAATGTTGGGAGTATCTAAATGAAGTGATTAATTTATATTACTTAACACATATAAACATTAATTATATAAAAATAATTGCTATTAATTATATATATTCAGTGCTATGCTAGGTACTAGGAAATATAAAGATGAGTAAGTTATATTCCTTCATTAGGATAAACTTACAGAGAGGAAGTCAGAATAAAAAAAAAAATTTCCTAAGAATTTCAGGGTAAATGGAAGAATAAAGATAAATCCACAGCTTGAAATACAGGAAGAAAAGCAAGTAGAATTTTTGTTTTATCAATGTTAGGAAAAACTTTAAAGGAAATAGAAATGGAGAAGGAGAAGTAGCAAATAAGTCTGTTCTGCTAGCATATGTTTCTCTAACTCAAATTAACTCATAAAATCTGAAAATAGGGAGAAATTTTCAGTATCATGCAAAAGTCATCTTTCTTTTTAAAGTCCTTGCTACTCAAAATGTGTTCCTTGACCCAGCAGCATCAGAATCACCTTGTTAGGGAGCTAACAAGAAATGCATAATCTTGGGCCCGCTCTAGACCTACTAAATTAGAATCTGCATATTAACATGATCCCTAAGTTATTCCTCTACACATTAAACTTTAAAAACACTAGTTTAAAATTTCCTAGGCAAATGGAACGCAATTAGTGATTGTGAAATTATATATAACCTTCAGTATAGGAAGAAAAAAATCCTCATGTCAGTTACTGCAATAGGAATTTGGCAAATTTTAAGAAAATTTAAAACTGCCTGCACCTGTAGCTCTCTTTTTTATAGTGGTCCACTCTCAGACTTGCTTCTTTCTCGCTCATGGCAGGTTGCCCTGCCTCCCACACCCACCCTAATTTGATAAGAATAAAACATAAGGATAACAATGGTGAGGGAGTTGAGCTATTTATACTTGTAGTCGAAATGACTGACTTTGTTGGACATGCTACATAGGAAAAAAAAAAGTATAGCTAGAAGGGAGCAAAGGATTAGTTGTGCCAAAGTGAACATGGTCAGACTAAAGTATGAGGGAAAGTTAAGATTGAGATGGGATGAGTTGATGGAGCTTCCAAGACTGGGGTGCGGTATAGGTCCAGGCACTGATGAGAACCAGGGATAGCTGACTGTTTGACAGAATCAAGAGACCTGATTGAAGGGGCAGTGGAAGAAAGAGAGGTAATCTTGGAATATGCGGATTCAGAAGGTTTTCCTTGCATAACAACGTGTGAGTTGGGCCCTCCTTTCACAATAATTTGCATTTTATCTGAAAGAATGTGCTTTAGTTCATTTGAAACATGATCTTAACTTTTAGATTGAACTAGATGAAATTGCCATTTTTATAGGTAAAAGTTATCACTTATAGACAAATTCTTGTTTAACCAAATGGATTGAATGATAATATCAGCAACTAAAAGCCCAGCAGTGTTTTCTCTTGTCCAGGAACTGTAATCTTGGCTACTTTCAGCTCTTCACACAACTGCCTTCCATCAGGGTGACATGTGATTGATTTATATCCAGCTTTGGAGAACTGGGAGATAAGATCTACAAAGCATGCTTTAAGGAAAACACTTATTATTGCTGCCCTGTGTTCAAATTTCTGTAGACACTGTACTCAGTACAGTTGCACGGATTATCTAATTTAATATTCACAACAATTCTATAAAGTAGGAACTCCTCTATTCACCACTTCGCAGGAAGTAAACACAGATAGGCTAGCTCACTTGTCCAAGGTCATACATAGCTGAGAAGTAGGAGAGTCAGGATTTGAACTTAGGGACTCTGGCTCCAGGGCATATACGCTTAACCTGGGTACACAGATATTTGTTGGAAGCATTGCAAAATATATGTTAACCAAAATTCCTACCTCTTGGTCCATATTCATTTTGCTTTTTTCCAAGTACAAAGTCAGGAGAGAAATAGATGTATTCTCCTTTTTCTTCACAGGCTGTGAACTGTTTGGTGTATGGTTCATCTCTACCTCGGTGGGTAGGTGGTGCAACTAAAACATCGGCCTGAGAATGTTTAAAAAGATTTTTAAAACATCAGAAATAAAAATGACAACATTTAGTCTGAAAAACTCTGAAACAATCAATTTGCAACAAAATTGAGGAGAGCCATAAAATGTACTGTTTTAAGAGAAGTTTTTTGATTCTTACGTGTTTGTAGCTTTCATGTTTTGGTCTCTTGTATTGAGGATTTTTCTTCCAATTATCAGGAATTAGTATTGATACATTTTTGAAAAAAAGTCTTTTTTCTGTGGCTTCAAACAGGTAAGTAGAAGCTGTGGTCACCATGTCCTATTATTAAAGGAAAAAAATATGTGAGAATGGCCAAGTGACAGTGGACTAAATGAGCAGAGGTTCATTACAGGCATATCCCAGATTAAGAGTGGAGAGAAAAAGCAACTGACTAGTAAAAGAGTTTCTGCTTCAGAATTCCAACTCCGCCACCATCAGTCCAAAATTATAGCCTAGTCCTGTACATTTAAAGGTTGTGAATCTTCCATAATTCTTCAGCAAAAGGCAAATGCATCTATTTGGTGTTAAGAGAAATTGCATAATATGATAAAGATCATCCGCTTGGTTCCAGTGCTGATATTAGCACTTTCTGGGTGATAGATCTTGGCCAATCTATATACACTCTGAAGCTCAGTTTCCTCATCTCTCAAATGGACTATTACTACCTATCTTTAAGGTTGGCATAAACACGAAATGAGTTATAAAATGCTTGATACAAAGATAGTCATAAAACTGGTTGATTACTGTTTATCAGTCACAGCCTTAGCTTATGCAAGCTGAGGAGAACAGTCTGTAGGCATGAGTTATGGGAGAGGATTTTCATTACATACCCATTCCTTCAGTAGAGGCAGCTAGGTTGTAGTCTAGGGGTGAGGTGATGGAAAAAATTCATAGTAGAGGTGGAGCTTTTGGACCATAGGGAGAGCTTGTTTCTCTACTATCAAGCTGAAAACATTATCATCTTATATTTGTTCAGTATCCTGAACCTAAAAATATAATGATTAATAAAAGAAATAATCCTAACCTAGAGCTTAATATCTAGTGGGGGAAATAGATGGATTAAAGAGCTTTATGGTAATTTAATCTACATGATCAAACCCACTGAATAAATTGAGGAATCCTGGGTGTTGGATTATGATGTCAACCTCTTTGTCTTGCTGGCAGCATCCCAGTCTATGGTGTTGTTTTCTTCGAGGGAGGGTCTGTTCCCCATGTTGCTTCTTGACCTAGCATAAACGCACAATAGAACTGTTCTCCTTCAGGAATTACAGGGCTCTCTTCTCTGTTCTGTTGAAGACAGTCCAGTGTGCTGACTCATATATACTGAAGAGAACAGCAAAGTAACTGGGTTCAGAGGCCTGGGATCAGTCAGAAGGCCAGAATTCAAAGTACTGAAGGCCCAGAGGACTAACTGGGAGTAAGGAAAGGTGCTTTGAAGAGCTCCCAAAGTGAGTTGGAGGTTACTTCATCACTGGCCTAAAGCAGATGAAAGAATTCTCTACCTGTTCCCTAAGGATACCTCCTCTCTCTTTTTATTTTAGGATATTTAGATCTCAATGGGTTGTTGTCATCTGCTTGAAGTAATGGCTCTCTCTATGCCCGTGAGATAAGAGAGTGTATAGTGGTTGAATTCACCGACAAGAAAAGAGGACTCAACATTAGAAATGAAAGGGGAAATGTTACAAGTAATAGCACAGAAATGCGAAGAATCATAGGAGACTATTATGAAAAATTAGATGCCAACAAATTGGAAAACCTAGAAGAAATGAAAAAATTCCAGGAAATGTACAACATAACAAGACTGAATCATGAAGAAATAGAAAATTTGAACAAACCAATTACTAGTAAGGAGATTGAATCAGTAATCAACCATCCTCATCAAGCAACAAACAAAAGTCCAGGACTAGACAGCTTCACTGGTGAATTATACCAAACATTCAAAGAAGAATTAATACCAATTCTCAAACTCTTCCAAAATAGAAGAGGAAGGAACATTTTGAAACTCATTTTATGAGGCCAGAATTACCCTGATACCCAAACCAGACAAGGACACCACAAGAAAATATAGGCTGATATCCCTAATGAGCATAGATACAAAAATTCTCAACAAAATTATAGCAAACTGAGTTCAATAATACATTAAAATGATCATATACCACAATTAAGTAGTATTTATCCAAGGGATACAAGGATGGTTAAATGTCTGCAAACCAATCAACATGACACAACATTAATGAAGTGAAAGGTAAAAATCATATGATAATCTCAATAGAAGCATTTGACAAAATTTAATACCCATTTATAATAAAACTCTCAACAATGTTGGGGTAGAAGGAACATACCTCAAAATAATAAAGACCATACATGACAAGCCCTCAGCTAACATCATACTTAATGGTGAAAAAAAAAATGAAAGCTTTCTAAGATCAGGAACAAGACAAGGATGCTCACTCCTGGCACTTTTATTCAACACAGTTTTGGAAGCCCTAGCCAGAGCAATGAGGCAAGAAAAAGAAATAAAAGTCATTCGAATCAGAAAGGCAGAAGTAAAACTGTTGCTATTTGGAGATGGCATGATATTATATATGAAAACCCTAAAGACTCCACCAATAAACCATTAGAATTACAAATGAATTTAGTAAAGTTGCAGGATACAAAATCAATAGAAAAAAATATTGCCTTTCTATACACTAATAACATACTATCAGAGAGAGAAGTTAAGAAAGCAATCCCATTTACAATTGCATCGAAAAAGAATAAAATACCTAAGAATAAATTTAACCAAAGAGGTGAAAGTCCTGTATACTGAAAACTATAGAACATCGATGAAGGAAATTGAAGAAGGCACAAATAAATGGAAAGATATTCCATACTTATGGATTTGAAGAATCAATAGTATTAAAATGTTCATACTATCCAAGGCAGTCTGCAGATTCAATGCAATCCCTAACAAAATGCCAATGGTATTTTTCACAGAAATAGAACAAACAATTCTAAAATTTGTATGGAACCATAAAAATTCCTGAATAGCCAAAGCAATCTTGAGAAAGAACAAAGGTGGAGGCATCACATTCCTTGATTGTAAACTATACTACAAAGCTATCATAATCAAAATAGTATGGTATTGGCATAAAAACAGACACAGGAGTCAATGGAACAGAATTGAAAGACTGGAAATAAACACACACATATATGGTCAATTAATTTATGACAAAGGAGCCAACAATATACAATTTGGAAAGGACAATCTCTTCATTAAATGATGTTGGCAAAACTGGAAAGATCCATGCAAAAGAATGAAACTGGACATTGTCTTACTATATATAAAAACTAACTCAAAATGCATTAAAGAATGTCAAACCTGAAACCATAAAACTCCTGAAGAAAACATAAACAGTAAGCTTGCTGATGGTTTTTTGGATTTTACACCAAAAGCAAAGGCAATAGCAAAAAAAAATCTGATTTAAAAATGCACACAGGATCTGAATAGACTTTCCAAAGAGACATACAAATGGCCAACAGGTACATAATAAAGTGCTTGGCATCACTAATCATCAGGGAAATGCAAATCAGGATGACAGTGAGTTATCACCTCACATCTGTTAGAATGACTATTATCAAAAAGACAAGAAATAATGAATAATTCATTGGTAAGAATGTGGAGAAAAGGGAATCCCTGTGCACTTTTGGCAGGAATGTAAATTGGTGCAGCCAATATGGAAAACAGTATGGAGATTCCTGAAAAAAAAAAAATTTAAAGTAGAACTAGCATTTGATTCAGCAATTCCACTTCTGGGTATTTAAACAAAGGAAATGAAAACACTAATTCAAAAAGATATGTGTACCCTCATGTTAGTTGCAGAATTATTTACAATGGCCAAGACATGGAAACAAACCTAAGTGTCCATAGGTGGATGAATAGATAAAGAAGATATTGTATATATAAACAATGGAATATTATTGAGCCTTAAAAAGAAGGAAATCTTTCCATTTGCAACAATGTGGACAGAACTTGAGGGCATTATGCTCACTGAAATATGTCAGACAGAGAAAGACAAATACTGTACAATCTCACTTATATGTGGAATCAAAAAAAAAAAAAAGGAAAGAAAAAGAAAAAACACCAAAAATGGAGCTCATAGATTCAGAGAACAAATTGATGGTTGCCAGAGGCTTTAGGATGTATGTGGAGGTGGGGTTGGCTAAATGGGCGAAGGGGGTCAAAAAGTACAAACGTCTATTTATGAATAAGTCATGGTGATGTAGTGTACAACATGGTGACTGTAGTTAATAATACTGTATTGCATATTTGAAAATGCTAAAAGATTAAATCTTAAGTTCTCACACAAAAAATATTATAACTATGTTATGATGCGTGTTAACTAGATTTATTTTGGTGATAGTTTTATAATATATATGAATATAAAATCATCACATTACATACCTTAAACTAATGCATATCAATTACATCTCAAAATTTTTTAAAAGGTGTATGTGGTGGTTTGAATTATGATACCAACTGGAAAAGTAGGGTCACTGCATACAGTTGTGTGGGTTGTACATTGTATAATTCCAGAAGATTTCATTTACTTTGGAGTTTCCATGGCCTTTTGTGACTACCTTGGGTAATGGTATGTTCTCAGGTCATGGAGGTATTTCAGAAACTCTCTTTCAGGTGACTATAATCTCTTGGAACACACTAGAGTGGCTAATAATGGTTCACGCAGACTTTTCAAACAGAATTCCTATAATATTCCTTGTAAATTGTTTTTCAGAATTCCTATAATTTTGTAGTTGGATCAGAGAAGATTAAGATATCAATGTTTCCAAAAATAAGTACTCTCAAACTAAAAAGATATATGAATACAGGAATAAAGAAAGTTGACAATTGACATCTCAGGTTGTAAATTATAAATCAATTCAGCATAAAACTTATCGTGGTCAGGTAGTAGCCCAGGCATAAGGTTATATGTCCACATGTTTGGTTCACCAATTATAAAAAAGAATGATTTTTATCATACCATAAAGGCCAGAACTCAAACCCAAGGTCTCTGAGTCTTCAAAGCCCATGGGCTGGATCTCTACTCTAATTGCACTACCTGGGAAATCTTTGAAAAATTATTTAATTTCTCCAAATCCTAGTTTTCTCTTCTGTATAATGTGGATGATAGCTTTTTACATGGTTTTGTGATATTATAAATGCAAGAACTTTGTAGAGGGCTGAGAGAATGTCATGAAACATTTTGTGATCTAGGAATGTCTACTAAAACTTGAATTTTTACTTATAGTTTCACTAAAAGACCATTTTAGCAAACTTTTTTTACCCCTATAAATAATCCTTCCAAATACTGCTTTCTGAGATTCAGAATTATTTGAAACTGATTGACTGTCCCTGGACACTAAGAAGCCGTCACTCAGAATCAGCCGTATTAACTGCTATCCAAGCTTATGTTCTTTGGTAAAGGGCTATTTACCTTACCTTGTAATTTAAAAGGTATCAGTACATAAATACCACTATACTGCGAGTGTTTATACAGAATGAGTGATAAATGGCAGCCACAGAATCACCTGCTCACAACTCAGGTTATTCTTATCAGCTTCTGATGGGTAACAACACCCATGCAGAAGCTGATATAACAGTGAGCATAAGGACACAACAGCTGTAAAAGAGCAGGAGGAAGGGCGGGAGAGCTAAAGTTGGAGAGTTAGCAACGCAGTGCTGGAATGGACAGTGGGAATTGGAAGCTCTAGATAGGGTAGTGGAGGAAATAAATATAAAGAATTAGTAGATGTTGATGTAAAGGACAGGGGAAACAAATTTACATGGCTGTAAAACCAATCTATTTCAAGGAATGATATAGCTGAAATAAACTTTAGGGATACAATTCTTGGTTCAGTCCTGGAGCCTTTATCTTCTCCATTTGCACTACCTAATGAACTCATGTGTTCTCATGGCTTTGAATCTCATCTACACACCGATAATTCCCAAATTTTTATCTTCTTCCAGGTTTTCCTCCTGAACTCTGATTCCTATCTCCATCTATGAGGATATCTAGTAAGCATCTACAAATTCAAATGTCTCAAACTAACTCCTGATGTCTAAATTGCCCAATAATCTCCATTTAAGTCTTGCCCTTCTCAGTTGATAATTCCATCTTTCCAAGTGTTCAGGCAAAAACCCTTAAAGTCTTGACTCCTGTCTTTCCCTCCTACTTTCCCCTACTCCACAAGCATCTAAACCATCAGCAAATTTGCCTGTGATTCCTTCAGATTATGTTTAGAATCACACTACTTTATGATCTCTACCATAATATCCCTGTTCCTAGTCACCATCACTTCACATCTGCAGTAGCTTCCTATCAGGTATTTTTCGGCACCTCTGTGCTGCACAGGGCTTATACAAGATGCATGACAAGTGGAAGCTCTCAACAGTTTCTTCAACATTACAGTCAGAGTGATCCTAGAACATGCACAAGAGAGCACACCTGACCTCTGCTCAGAATCTTTCCATGGATTGAGGCTTATCACATTCAGAGTAAAAGCCCAAGTCTTTCCAGTGGTCTGGACCCTGCTACCTCTCCAACTTTAGCTCTCCCACCCTTCTTCCTGCTCATTTACAGTTGTTTCTACATCAAGCATGCTTTCACCTCTATGCTGCTGCACCCTCTATTCCCTCCTCTAGATTTTCAATGGGCTCTTCCCTCACTCATCTCAGGTTCCTGCTTAGATTTCACATCAACAGTGAGGCTTTCCCTGACTACCCTACATGAATGAGTAATCCATATTCTCCCCCTACCCCGGCCCCAACAATACTGCCTATTCCTCTTTGCTGATTTATTTTACTCCATAGCAACTTACTACCAACTAACCCGCAACACATTTACACGTTTTTATTACCTAGATCTTAAAAGAATGAACACATCAAGAGGACAGGGGCTCTTTCATTCACTGTTGTCCTGCCATAAGCATTCAATAAATAATTGTTTAAAGAATGGACAAGTCCGACTGCTCATTTACAGATGAAGAAACTGAGGATCGGGGAGGCCCTGTGGCTTGTCTTTGATCTTATGCTGAGACAGGGTAGAACCCTGTCTAGAGCCTCCAATTCTCACTATCCATTTCAGCATTATCCTCACTGCATCATGCTGCTATAAACTTTATGGTGTATTCAGAAGTTTCTGTAATAATTATTAACTACTATTTTTTTTCTTCTCTATAATTCAAGCAGAAAAAAATCTCATTTCTTTCTTACCTTTATTTGTTCAATTAGTGTTTCATCTTCTGGCACACCAGGGTCTATAGCAATGATAATGCCTTCAAAGCCATTGGCATTCAGCTGAACAAGGGAAGTATTGGACCCCGGCAGCAGGTATAGGACTAAGAAGAAGACACAATTCCTGAATAACCCCATTGTTCAGGAGTTGTTTCTGGCCTCAATGTTGGTTTGTTCAAAAGGCTTTTCTATGATCTTCTCTCTCTCCATATATATGTACTCCTCAACCTTATTAGGTGTGGCTGATTATGGTTTGGTTTGTTGACTGTATAAAGGTCAGTATTACATGTGTGGAACAGTATTTGACTTCGGTTTACATGATTGTTTTATTGTACATTTTTGTAAAAGTGATCATAAAAATAGAAGTAATTGGGTCTTTTTATAAAATACATTGCACATTTTAACTTGAGAAGCTTATTTTATACTTTCTAATTTTGGTTAATTTCTTAAATGTAGATATGTACTTTGTATTTTCTGTAGAATGTAAAAATTGGTAAAATTTCATAATAAAACAAATGGAAATAATAATGTTAATGTTTTTCAGTTTTACAAAGGAATTTAATTATTACATGTAAATATCACCAAATTAGATAAGATGGCTTTGAAATCTAAATTAAAAACTTTAAATACTTTGATAAATTAAAGATTTAATAAAGTTATTAGAGTAAATTAAAAAAAATCCTGCCCAGTAAAAAATGAATAGAATTAGCTTTCATATAAGCATATCAAAAAGTATGGTAGAATGTCAACTATCGATTTTTGAAATTTATTTATTTAAATTAGTTTCAAATATACAGTACATTGGTTAGACATCTACGTAGTTCATAAAACGATCCCACAATTGCTTCCTCCCTCCCCTGGCCCTCCACCTAGCCATCATATTAATGCTAACTGCATTCCCTATGCCATGCTGTGCTCCCCATCCCCGTGACCATCTATCAGCTACTAATTAGTATTTCTTTAACCCTTCACTCCAATTCCCCCAGTCCCCCAATCCACCCCCTCTGGACGTCACCAGATTGTCCTCTATAGTTGTGAGTCTGTTTTTGATTAGTTTCTTCTTTTTGTTCCTTAGATTTCACATGTAAGTAAAATCATATGGTATTTATCTTTCTGTCTGACTTTTTTCACTCGGCATAATAACATCTTGGTCTACGCATGTTGCAAAAGGTAGGATTTTATTTTTTTTAATGGCTGAGTAATATTCCATTGTATATATGAACCATAACTTCTTTATCCAATTGTCTGTTGATGGGCATTTAGGTTGCTTCCATATCTTAGCCATTGTAAATTGTGCTGCCATGAATACTGGGGTGCATAGATCTTTACGAATTATTGTTTTGGTTTTCTTTGGATAAATACCCAAAAGTGCAATTGCTGGGTCAAAAGGTATATCCGTTTTTAATTTTTTGAGAAACTTCCATACTGTTTTCCATAGCGGCTGTACCACTTTGCAATCCCATCAACAGTGTATGAGGGTTCCCTTTTCTCCACATCCTTGCCAACACTGGTTGTTTTTATTGATGATAGCCATTCTGACAGGTGTGAGGTGATATCTCATTGTGGTTTTAATTTGCATTTCTTTAAAGGTTAGCGACCTTGAGCATCTTTTAATATGTCTATTAGCCATCTGTATTTCCTCTTTGGAGAAGTATCTTTTCAGGTCTTCTGCCCATTTTTTAATTGGATTGTTTGTTTTTTTGTTTTTGAGTTGTATAAGTTGTTTATATATTTTAGATATTAACCCCTTATCATTAGTGAATATCTTCTCCCAAACAGTCGGTTGTCTTTTTGTTTTGTTGATGGTTTCCTTTGCTGTACAAAACTTTTTTAGTTTTATGTAGTCCCATTTGTTTATTTTTTCTTTTGTTTCCCTTGCTTGAGCTGATGTATTTGAAAAGAAATTCTTGTTAGTAATATCAGAGAGTTTACTGCCTATATTTTCTTCTAAAAGTTTTGTAGTTTTGGGTCTTACATTTAAGTCTTTAATCCATTTTGAGTCTATTCTTGTATCTGGTGTAAGAAGGTGGTCCAGCTCTTTTTTTTTTTTTTTGCATGTATCTTTCCAATTCTCCCAACACCATTTATTGAAGATACTGTCTTTACCCCATTGTATATTCTTACCTCCTTTGTCATATATTAAGTGAGTGTATAGGCATGGATTTATTTCTGGGCTCTCTATTCTGTTCCATTGATCAGTGTATCTGTTTTTATGCCAGTACCATGCTGTTTTCATTATTGTAGACTTGAAGTATAGTTTGACATCAGGTAGTATACCTCCAACTTTGTTCTTCTTTCTCAAGATTGTTGTAGCTATTCGGGGTCTTTTCTGGTACCATATAAATTTTAGGATTATTTGTTCTAGTTCTCTGAAAAATACCATTGGAATTTTTATAGGGATTACATTGAATCTATAAACTGCTTTGGGTAACATGGCCATTTTAATAATGTTGATTCTTCCTACCCATGAGCACAGTATATGCTTCTATTTATTTGTATCTTCTTCAATTTCTTTTTCAATGATAT
>NW_006441955.1:31100868-31109836 GCF_000325575.1 Pteropus alecto | reverse complement strand
TAGGTGATAATTCTTCTTTGAATGTTTGGTAAAATTCACCTATAAATCCATCTGGTCCAAGGCTTTTGTTTTTTGGGAGGTTTATGATTACTGACTCTATTTCATTGGTGGTAATGGGTCAGTTCAGATTTTCTGTTTCTTCTTGACTTAGTCTTGGGAAATTGTATGTTTCTCAACTGTAATTTTTTTTTTAAAGTCTTGTAGTGTGATGGTTTCTATTAAAGCAGAGTGAATAATTGAGAACTGAGTCACACAGAAATTCAGTAACTTGCCAAAATCATATAGCTAGTATATGGCAGTCAGGGTCTGAACCCAGCATCCTACCCCAGAGCCCGTGGATTTAATTACCCTACAATATGGCAACGTTGATTTATAAGGCAAATAATATAATATGATTTTTTCTTTAAAAAGGAGGAAGAGGGCCAGGTTATAAGTGGAGATGATGAATCAAGAATATCTAGTCCTAAAGCAAAAACAGCCATGACTCATCAGAAACCCAAAAGATTTTAGTTCTTATGTTTTCTTCTAGGCATTATATTGTTTCAGGTCTTATATTCAGGTCCTTAATCCATTTTGAGTTAATTTTGGTGTGTGATGATAGACATCAGTCTAGTTTCATTCTTTTGCAGTTGGCTTTCTAGTTTTCCCAGCATCATTTATTGAAGACGCTTTCCTTTCTCCACTGTATGTTTTTGGCTTTTTTCTCAAAAATTATTTGCCCATGTCAATATGGGTTTACTTCTGGATTCTCAATTCTGTCCCACTGGTCTGTGTGTCTGTTTTGCTGCCAATACCATGCTGTTTTGATTACTGTTGCTTTGTAGTATAATTTGAAGTCAGGCAGAGTGATGCCTCCAGCCTCATTCTTTTTTCTCAGGATGGGTTTGGCAATTCAGGGTCTTTTGTGCTTCCATATAAATCTGATGATTTTTTGTTCTATTTCTTTAAAAAATGCTGATGGGATTTTGATGGGAATTACATTAAATCTGTATAATGCTTTAGGTAATACGGTCATTTTAACTATGTTGATTCTTCCAATCCAAGAACATGGAATATCTTTCCATTTCTTTGTCTCTTCTTTGATTTCTTTTATTAGGATCTTTTAGTTTTCATTATATAGGTCCTTTACATGTTTCATTAAATTTATTCCTAGGTGTTTTATTCTTTTTGTTGCAATTGTAAAAGGAATTATTTTTTCAACTTCTTTTTCTGACATTTCATTGTTAGAGTATAGGAATGCTATGGATTTTTGAACATTGATTTTGGACTTAAAGAGGATTTTATGAATTTGAGCTCAAAGTCAAGGGAAGTAAAAGCAAAAATAAATGAATTCCACATAAAACTAAAAAATATCTGCTCAGCAAAAGAAACCATCAATAAGGTAAAGAGACAACCATCTGAATGGGAAAATATATTTGCAAGCAATGCCTCCAATAAGGACCTAATATCCAAAATATACAAAGAACTCATCCGACTCAGCAACAAATGATCCAATCAAAAAATGGGCAGAGAACCTGAAGAGACACTTCTCCCTAGAGGACATACAAATGGCCAACAAATATATGAAAAGATGCTCAACATCGCTAGCTATTAGGGAAATGCAAATCAAAACCACAATGAGATACCAACCCACACCTGTTAGAATAGCTGTTTTCAAAAGGACAAGTAATAACAAATGTTGGAAAGGAAGTGGAATAAAAGGAACCCTCATACACAACTGCAAATTGGTACAGCCACTATGGAAAACAGTATGGAGTTTCCTCAAAACACTAAGAATTGATCTACCATATGATCCAGCAATCCCTCTACTGGGTATTTACCCCAAAGACTTGAAAATGCATATTGGAAAAGGTATTTGCACACTGATATTCATAGTGGCATTGTTCACAGTGGCCAGGACATGGAAGCAACCGAAGTGTCCTACGATAGATGATTGGCTAAAGAAGCTGTGGTACATATGTACAATGGGATATTACTCAGCCATAAGAAGGGATGAAATACTGCCATTTGCAACAACATGGATGGAGCTCAAGATAATCATGCTAAGTGAACTAAGCCAGACAGAAAAAGTTGAAAATCACATGATATCACTTATATGTGGGATATAAACCTAAAAGCAACAAATGAACATGACAAACAAACAGAGACTCATGGACATGGACAATGGACTAGTGGTTACCAGAGGGTAATGGATGGAAGAAGAGAGGGAAAGTTGATGGGGTAAAGGGAGTCAAATATAGAGTGATAGGGGGAGAGTGAAGTGGGCAAAAGGGGATCAAATATATGGTAGCTAAAGGAAACTGGACTTTGTGTGGTAAACACACAATAGAATATACAGATGTCAAATTATAATGTATACCTGACAATTATATAATTGTATTAAACAATGTTACCCCAATAAAAATAAAAAAAAAGAAACCCAAAAGAGAACTGAAAATAGAATAATAGGAAGTGTCTTTAAGTTAAAAGTTCAGTTAGAAAGATACCTATGTTGTATTCTGAACAAGCAAAATCTCTACAATAGAGATTTTACCCTATGTGCCCAGGCTGTGCTGTTTTAGGCAGCATCCCACACCGTCCTTTCATTCCCTCAGGAAAATTATGAGATTACTATACATTCATAGAATTAATATGTTGTACAACTTACAGGACAGAGCTGTTATACTGGCAACCCCAGGGCAACTGTGATTTCCTGGAGGGGAAATACATCCTAGGCAGTCCTGCCCTGGTTCCCTCACTGATCTCTCTTCCAACTGCTCCATACCTCCCCCTGATCTCTGGATTGGGGCCTTCAAGCAAACCACAAAGCATGCACTGATCCCATAAAGTTGGTGCTCAGGAAATTGTTACTGACCGATGGACAAACTGAACTAGTGAATGATCATCATTTTAACTTGAAATAACAACATATCACAATCCCTAAACAGAAGCTTGTCCAAGGGCTTTGAAATGTTGGCGAAACGTGGGGGAATGCTATCTCCTCTAATGTTTGGGGGAGTATCTATATTATTCTGAGGAGGTGTTATTACTCCTTTAATAAAATCGTGAAACTCTTGGTTTTAAGGTAGGAAGGGAGATCCTTCCACTTCACCAAAAGACTTAGGAAAAGCTCCCTCCTGCAGCTCTGTGAAAATAGACAAACATTTATAACAGTTCCCCTCTATTTGTTCCTGGTGGCACAGAAAGGAGTGATACTTTATGGACTGTGAAAAAGGAATCGGAGACAAGTGTCTACTCTTAATTTTTTTCCCATCTCTTTCTCTTGCTCTGTTTCTAACTCACTTTGTAAAGAGGGAAGTAGCAGCTTCTCTGGTGCCCTCAGAGCCATCTCTGTTCATAACTAGTCTGCCTCTTGCTGATTCCCAGTTGATTGTCCAGCTACAAAAGCTACTGTTTTCATCAACCCAACTTCAGATAGACATTCTGGGCAGAGGCTGGCTGGGCACAAATCAGAAAGGACTGTGCCAAGTGTGTCTAAACTGAATTCTGCTCAAGCAAACAGGCTCATTCAGGGCACTTAAAAGGATAAGGTTTCCTTGTCCACAACTGGAACACGAAAGAGCTTTGAAAAATTTTAGTCATTATCCAACATATCAAACCTATAAGATTTCACAGAAATTGCTATTATAATACCATTTTGTTTTGCTTTTTTCAAGTGAGTATGTATTAAGAAAATAGTAGAATACGTACATGAACATAGGCAACAATCCTTAAGTTGGTATGTACATACCTGAAGTTAGGAAACCTAGTATATGCTAGTTCACATAGAATTATTTCATTTATTTAAATATTAAATACATTTTTATAATATAGAATAATTATAACTTAAGAATTTCTTCATTGTTGAACATTTATAGGTATTTCTTTGAGTTTGAGGATTATATAAGAGAAAGTTTTCTCACTATGTCTTTAGTATCCCCAGGAATTACACATTCAAAAATTATTTTTGCTGCTTTTGATTATTACTGTTGGTGGTACTAATTATTTCGTGAACATCTTTTATCATTAGCCATTGCTTTTATTACTTTTAGATTTGTAATGTAGTTCTTTTTCTAGCTTCTCAAGTTGATTTCTAGCTAATTTATTTTTATTTTATTGTTGTTTAGTAACAAATGCTAAAACAAATACATTAAGTAGTATTTTCACCATGTCCCGCAAGTCTTAATATATTGTGTTCCAGTCTAGGCAGTCTATTTGTTCCACTGGTGTAGCTGACAGTTATTGCTACCTAGTTTGTAATTTGAATTTTAGTTTTGATTTCCTTTTCAATTGTACATCAGATTGGGCAAATTTGGAACATTTTATACTAAAGCTGTTTTGCTGAAACCTCTCAGTGTCCTTAAACAGTAATTCTCTATTTGGTTTATTAATTTTTATTTCACTTTTTAATAAGATTTCTATCTAGGTAATACTAGAAAGTTGAAAAATAAGTCTTTTTTTGCAAATATAATTACTATGCATTGTTTCTGTATGAAAACCTTTTTTATGTATACAAATCTTTATTCAACTTCAAAGTACTCATTTTGCTAAGTTGAGTTATCAGATCAAAATCTTAAAAGGAAAATAGTTGATAACATTTGTTTAATAATTGATTCCAGTGGGTAACATAGTATTAATTACATAGGATCTTAGGAGAACTTATCTTTACTGTGTTAATAATTCCCTATCCTACTGTCTTTCTTTCTCAAACAGATGTTTTATTGCCATGATAAGACACAGTGGGCCCACATTTGAATGGATAACATAATTTTCTAAGAGCCATAAAAGAAACGGATTTGTCTTTTCTCATGTTAAATTTATCAGTGAGAAAAGTTCCTTGTATTCCTCACAGGGAGAATGAATGTGTGAAGTCAAGAAAATAGGATATTAATTTTATGTGTTTTTTTTTTTTCTCTTTCAAACATCCCATCCCATAAATTTTCTTTGGAAATTTAGCTGAACAACACTAAATTCTCTAGGGAGAGTCAGACTTTTGATTACCATGACAACACAGAGGTCTCCTGTCATGGGACTTTTAAATCATGGGTCAGTAACATGCTAAGAGTGTATTAATAGCCAGTTTCTTTCCTTATAAGAAGAGGATTTGGACTATTATTGAGTTAGGAATATGGTTTATGATTTCGCTTTTGCTTTCCTGGAAAGAAGGATAATCTGTAATATTTTCATTTTTAAAAATGTGAGGAAGCTGCTTTTTGAATTCCAAAACTGTTACTTATCCATCTGTATATAATTTTCTGAAGGCAACACTGACTTTTCTATTATTATGAGTTATTCGCTATTAACACAGAACATGGGCTATAATAAGTTGGAATTCATTGTATGAAATTCACTCGCTATCTCCTTCTCTTTTGGATCTCCCTGACCATGGTGTGTTGATTCTGTTCTAGATTCCTTATGCTAAGCATGCATGGGTAAGGGTCCTCTTATCCTCCTTACTCCCCCTGGCTGATGCTTCTGTTGCTATTTGTTACGCTGGCCGTATTCAGAGCCCAAGGTACCCATTTTTTTAAAAGTTGTAAAGTTAGCAGATGCTACAGAAATATTGTAACATATGACTCCTGAATCCAAGAATTTTTCTTCATGTAACCAGGACTGAAAGAGCCATGAGGAAAAAAATCCTTTGAACGAAATTGCTTTAAACAATATAATAAACAAGAAAGTTTGTCCAAGAATTTTATGCCAGGATCAAGTACTTACAGACTAATCTATTCACAATGATCTCTATAATCCATTCTCTCTCTCTTTTCGTTCATTCCAAAGATACTTGTCAGATGCTTCCTGTAGGCTACGCACTTAGGGTACAAGACAGATACAGTCCCTATCTTCATGGAACTTGCCTTCTAGAGTATATATATATGTATATATGTATATGTGTATATATATGTATATGTATATATATATGTATGTATAAATTATTATATAACTTTTAGGAGTACATTATAATTCAACATATGTGTATACTACAAAGTGATCAGCCACAAAAGTCTAGTTACTGTTCCTCACCATACAATTGACTCTTCCCCACTTTAGCTTATCTCTCTTCCCCCAACTCCTTCCCCTCTGGTAACCACTGATCTATTCTCTGTATCTATGAATTTGTTTTGTTTTGTTCAGTGGTTTTATTGTTGTTGTCATTGTTTTCAGATTCTACATATGAGTGAAATTATATGGTATTTGTCTTTCTCTTTCTGACCTATTTTACTTAGCATTGTTCCCTCAACATCCATCCATATGTTCACAGATGGCAAAATTACATTCTTTTTTATGACTGAGTAGTAGTCCATTATAGACACAGACACACACACACACACACACACACACACACACACACACGTAGATACACATATCTATCTATCTATCTATCTATCATCTATTTATCTTGCTTTCTATCTATCTATCTATCTATCTATCTATCTATCTATCTATCTATCTATCTATCTATCTATCTATCTATCTATCTATCTATCTATCTATCTATCTATCTATCTATCATCTATCTCTGTCTATTCTTTATTCACTCATTGATGCACATTTAGGTTGTTGTTTCCCTGTCTTGGCTAGTGTAAATAATGTTGCAGTGAACATAAGAGTGCCTATATCTTTTCAAATTAGTGCCTTTCTTCTTCAGAGAAATATACAAAAGTGGAATAGCTGGATCATATGGTAGTTCTCTTAATTTTTTTAGGAATCTCCATAGTATTTTCTATAGAAGCTACAACAATGTACAGTCCCACCAGTAGTGAATGAGGGTTCCCTTTTCTCCACATCCTCTCCAACACTTGTTAGTTCTTGTCTTTTTGACAAGTCATTCTAACAAGTATGAGGTGATATCTAATTGTGGTTTTGATTTATATTTCCCTAATAATTTGTGATTTTGAACATCTTTCACATGCCTTTTGGCCGTCTATATATCTTCTTTGGAAAAATCTCTTTTTAGATCCTCTGCTCATTTTTTAATAAGTTGTTTGTCTTGTTGTTGTTCTTAAGTTGTATAAGTTCTCAATATATTTTTAGATATTAACCCCTTATTGAATGTATGATTTGCAAATATCTTCTCCCATTCAGTAGATTGCCTTTTTGTTTTGATGATGGTTTCCTTGACTGTGCATAGACTTTTTAGTATGATGTAGTCCTATTTGTTTATTTTTGCTTTTGTTTTCCTTGTGTTTGGAGTCAGATCCACAAAAACTGTTAAAACAAAACAAAAAACTGTTAGAGCTAATAAATGAATTCAGTGAAATCTCAGGATACAAAATCAATAAACAGAAATCTGTGGTGTTTCTATACACTAATAATAAACTGTCAGAAAAAGAAATGAAGAAAACAAAATAATTTACAATTGGATCAAAATAATAAAATACCTAGGAATAAATTTAACCAAGGAGGTGAAAGACCTATACACTAAAAACTGTAAGACACTTATGGAAAAAAATATAGAAGACATAAATAAATGGAAAGTTATTTCATGCTCACGAATTAGAAGAATTAATATTGTTTAAGTATTGATATTACCTAAAACAATCTACAAATTCTGTGCAATCCTTAACAAAACTCCAATGGCATATTTCATAGAACTAGAAAAAGTAATTCTAAAATATGTATGAGACCACAGAAGGTCCCAAATAGCCAAAGCAATCTTAAGAAAGAAGAACAACACTGGAGGTATCACACTTCTTTATTTCAAACTATACTACAAAATGATGGTAATCAAAACACTATGGTATTGGTAAAACAGACTCATAGACTAACAGAACTGAGAGCCCAGAAATAAACCCACACATATATGGGCAATGAATTTACAACAAAGGAGCCAAGAATGTACAATGGGGAAAAGACAATTGTTCACTTGTGTTGGGAAAACTGGACAGCCACATGCAAAAAAGTGAAACTGGACTTCACTCTTTATCCTCCAGTTTTCTGCAGTACCTTAATGCTGTATCATTTGTCCTCTCTCTTTTCTGTATCTCCTTCTCCCGTCTTCCTACTCCTCTCTACTCCCTTTCACCAGCATTCGAAAGTGGTACAAACCTTTTTCATTGGAAAAAAAAAAATCAGTAACTTGGCTATAGTGTTTCATGCAGTGAACAATCTGGAGTACTTAATCTTATTTGGCCTCTCTAATACTTGGTGTTGTTGATCATTCCCTCTTTTTTGAAACTCTCTTGATTTATATGACACACCCCTGATCATCTTTGTAAATCTCTGGCCTTCTCAATCTAGTTCACAATGCCTCTTTCTTTAACTCCCACTTAAACGCTAGCTTTTCTCAAGAGTTCATTTTTGGCTTCCTTCTCTTCTCCTTCTCCCTGTTCCAGTTGGTGATCTCACTCCCATGCATGGCTTCAGTTATCTTCTGTACGCTGTTAATGGCCCAGACTCCTCAACAGCAACCTTAGGTACAAGAAGAAATGGAATACTATTTTCAAAGTGTTGAAAGAAAAAAAAAAACCTAAACTTTGTATTTTAAATTATCACTTAAATGTTAGAGCGAAGTAAAAATAATGTCAAAAATTCTTGGCTTTAGACCGCCTAATATACAATCTAAAAACACTCTTGGATGAAATTCTCCAGCAAGGAGAAAATAAATAAAAAAGAATCGATAAGGTATGTGAAATAAATGTTAATAAATAATTTAGCAAAATTTCTCGTCTAAATAGCAATGAATAATAACAAAAGTTTATCATCTCATAATTTAAACTCTAGAAAATATCAGCACCGAGGGAGTCTTCATGATATTGAGTCCAGAGAGACAAGAGTCTGCTAAGACATTTCTGTTGGAAGTGAAGGAGATAAGGGGAATATAGGTATTGATAAGTGTTTGAATTTTATTACTATAGAAAAAAAATAAATGAATGATAAATATAAGAATGGGTCTTACTTAGTTGATATAACCAGCAGAAGATGAAAATCATGTGTGATTTTCAGAACAGAAGAGTAAAATTTAGCCTATTCAATGGAAGTTAGGGAA
>NW_006441955.1:31099523-31100849 GCF_000325575.1 Pteropus alecto | reverse complement strand
AAACAAAAAGCAATATGTGAAATAGAAAATATGGAAAAAGATGGCGGAAATAATTTTTAACAGATCATTAAACCTCAGTGAATTGTTTAAACTCACTTTTGGTGAGACAGAGACTCTAGGTATAGATTTTGAAAAGATACAATAATATGCTGTCCATAGAGACACATTTAAAATAACAATGTTATAACAATTCCTAAATTATCTGTGTATAAAAGAAAAAATAAGAAAGGTAGGATACTTGTAACAGGTTGTAAAAAAGAAACAGTCAGTTGACCCGGAAAGATTTTATTTTACCTTATTATAGCTTTGCACAATAGCTTACTAGCTCAAAGACTGTGGTCTGTCCTTACAGAACTCCTTATCTCTATCTGATTCCTCCCCAAATATTCTGCAACACGAACTTTCTAAATAGAAACACAATCTTGTCCTGCTGCAGCTTTTTTTTTTACTATCATCCCCCTATTGCTTACAGAATTAAGTCCACGGTTTTTGGCATTTTATTCAAGGCCATTCTTGATTTTGTAGCTAAGCTACTTACCCATTGCCTCCTTACCCAATCTCCTGTGCTCTCCACTTTCTGCTTTAGGCATACAGAAACGTTTACACTTTTCCAAATAGAACATTCTGTCTCTCATTTTTATGGCTTTGTTTATTTAGCTCTTTCTGACTGGAATTTCCTCTTCCTTTCCTACTTGTCCTTCAAGACTTAGATGAGGTGCCACCTCTTCCATCATGCTTTCATATCATATCACATTAAATTACTTTGCCTATCTCCCTGACTAAACTGTAAGTTACTGGAAGAGCAGGGACCTTGTAGTCCCAGCCTCCAGCATGGTTTCTGTCACATAGTACAAATTATGCTCAATGACTAAATTAATCCAAGTCAACAAATATAATGTTCCAGGTGCTAGACAATACTAGACTTAGATCAATAAGTAAGAAACAAAAATTTAGAAAATAAATTTTGTGTATAAAGTTTATAGTGAATGGCTTTTCAGCTCAAAAAAAAAAAAAAGGATTAAGTAAAGTGAGTTATTTTCAGAGATATTAACTGTATTGTGTGAGTGTTTTATGCAGCACTCTGGTTGCTTGTGACAGAAAACCAACTCAAGTTAGTTAAATATCTATTGATTTACTTACTTACTTACTTACTTACTTACTTACTTTTTGGAAAGATATTGGGCATATTTCACACAGCACTGCAAAGGTGAAGTTGACCTTAGAGCTCAGGTTCAGTGAGAACTGGGGAAACTAGAGATGTGAATATAGCCAGGTTTTTGCCCATTCCTTGGCATGCTGGCCTCATCATTTTATGCGCTCCCCACT
>NW_006441955.1:31088470-31099505 GCF_000325575.1 Pteropus alecto | reverse complement strand
CAGGAAAAGTAGACAGACTAGTCTTGAGCCTCACGACACATAGCTTTGCCACCAGAGACATTAATCATCTTCCCTACTTGTGGTTCAGAAGTCTTGGAGAAGAGCTCTGATAAGCTTATTTTAAGTCAGGTGGCCACCCTGAGGGAATCAGCTGTAGCCAGGAGAAAACTCTGATCTGCCTGAGTTGGGTGCCTATGTTGGGCGAATCAGTGATAACAAGGAGGGCAGGGTCAAGTAGCAAGGACGTAAGAAATAGGGGCAGTCTCAATCTTTGCTACTCAGAGTGAGGTCCTCTAGCAACGCCTGAAGGTTGTTAGGAATCTTGGGCCCCTGAACGTATTGAACCAGAATCTGCATTTTAACTACCTCCCCAAGTGATTTATATGCACACTCAAGTTTGAGAAGCAAAGGACACTGATTTTAAGTTATCTTAGTATTTCAAGGAAATTTTGGAAAGATCATTCTAAGTGTTTAAAACATAAAATGCAATGTTTTGAAATATTTTGGAATTTTCTTTTCAAGCAAATTTACAGAGAAATACCATGCACTGATTTTCTCAGGGATAGTTTGTCACATATGCAAAGAAATGCACATTTCAGCATCCTTTACTGCCCCATCATTTTTATAACAAATTAATCAACTCTTATCTCACAGCCTAAAGACGAATTACTGGCTCCTAGAAATCCCCATTTCTAAACCACTGACCTGTTTCCTCCTTGGGCCCCACTCTCATTATGTTTTCTCCAGGTGGTCTTGATTAAACGATTGAACATTGACCATGATATCTCTTAGGATATGGTCCTGTGGTGATAGCAATACACTTTCTGGGATTCTTATTATTATATGACCTGCAATTTCATTGATCTGGATTATTCTAGTGGTACAGTAATTTTAATGAATATGGCCGTCGTGTCTCTGTTGAAGTATTTCCCTTTAATTTTCTGAACACATAGTTGTACTGTGCCCAAGTAGCAACTATCTATTTGAATTATAATGAAACTAGAGTAGCTGAAGGCTCTCTACATTTGGTCCAAAGATTTACTGGAGGCAGCTGAATTACTTCTCCTTCAGGAAGTAGTAGGTCCCTGAGAGAACTAGGAACCAATCAATACTGCAGCTTATCCAGTAACCAATATATATCAGTTTTGCTGGCAACTTTTTCCATCTAGATCAGATTCTGAAACTATCTGAGGAATGCTTCCCTATAGTCTGAGATGGACCCAGGTGAAGACCTCGTGGTTGGCAGATGTGTCAGGCTGCTATATAGGTTGTTCTAGGAGAACCAATCTCAGCCAGTCTGGTATTTCTTGTTGTTATTTGTATTGGATATATGGTAGCCTTGATTTTCTGGCATTAATTAGGAATAAATAATGTCACTGAACTTTCCAGATAACTGAAGCCTAACTCATTTAGTTTGAAAGCTTACTTTTAGGTATTTTCATGCCTATCTTTCTGAAAAAGAATATATTGAGTAGGATATATTAAAGATAATTTGGGTAATGTAATGGGCTCTAAAAATGAGTACAGTTGGCGAGAGTTTTCATCAGTGCTGTTCAGTAGCCATCATATATTCCAAATCTTTATCCAAAGGGACAAAGTTTTATTGACACATATAAATATTTTCATAGAAGGGAAGTGTCAGATTTAAATTTTTTTTTAGTAATCAATTCCAAATAAATTCATGTGGTAATCAGTTATGGGGAAAGGGAGTGGAGAAAGCTCATTCACTTTATATCTTACTCTGAGTGTTTTTTAAGCTTGCCCCTCTGAAGCATCTTCTGTTTAATGTTAGAATTCATTTAGCTGCAAACTCAGGATCGTCGTTGTATAAAGCAACTTTTGGGGTCTCCTCTGGAGACCAATACAATGTTCTTAAATTTGCTAATCTCCATAGAGGTGTGTGGTGTTCCATGTGTCTTTAGCATGGCACACTGACCCCTGAAGTCACCATTCAGATTTTGTCCTTATGCTGCAGAGCTACATATTCTCCATTTTCCCCATTTTTCTATTTTCTCTCTCCTAGTACTCATTTTTTGTTGCCACTTTGAATTTCTGGCATCCTTGTTCTCTTTTTTGTTTCTCAACATGTTTTGGTTTTTGTATTATGTAGATTGTTTCTTTCTTATATGTAAAAATATTTGTTCTGATTATAAATAATACGTTTACTGTAATAAATTTGAAAAACATTATAAGCATTACAGAGGGAAATTTTAATTACCTAACATATATACCTAATTATCTAATATACATATATACACGCACACAGACATACACATGAACACACACACACTTTTTCTTGGATCATTAAGATCATGCTATATATTTATTTTTGTAAACATTTAAAAACTGGGTATATTATAAGCGTTCTACCAAAAGACTGCTTTGGAATGAGGATGAAGACAATGGAGGTGACGTGATAACTAAGATTGATTTAGTAATTCCTCCGTGCCAGGCCCTAATCTAAGCACTCTACTTATATTTATTCATTTAATCTTCATATCAATCCTACGATGCTTTTATCTTCTACTACAGATAAGGAAGCCATATCTGTAGTGAGATAAGTAACTCGATTGAGTACAGTGAGATAAGTAACTTGTCCTGTGTTCCATAACTAGTGGAACGTTTTAAAGCATTTTCTTATGACAATAAATATTTCATAAATTTCATTTTAAATGACTAAGTAGAATCTACACATGAGTACATCATAATTTATTATTGTTTGACATTGAGATTATTTCCAATTTGAGCATCTTTCATATAATGCTCTGAACATCTTTGTTGGCAATTTTAGTTATTGACTCATGATAGATATGTGGACATAAACCGATGTGCCAAAGGGTGAAGATTTTAATGGCCCTAGACATTGCCAATTGCTTTCCAGAAAGACAGTGCCCACTTATAGTCCATGAGATAGTATATGAGAGTATATGCCTCATCACACTTCACAAATATGAACACTTAGTGATGTCTTTGTTAGTTTGAAAAGTAGAAATGGTGATATGTATATATATTTTATACGTATTTTATGTGTATATATATATATATTTTTTAATTCAGTAACATGGATTTTATTGTTGTTGTTGTTGTTGTTGTAACCAGTCAGTGGGATTGCTCATAGCACACAGAGTTTTGGAGATAGAAGATACTCCATTCTGAGATGAAGAAATTGAATGAATCGATCAGGCTCAGTGCGTAGGGCTTTCTGTTTGTTATTCTTGGTTACCTTTGTCACTGTTTATTACTTAGGACCACTGATTCACTACCAGGTATGCATATTTAATACATGAGTTTCCACAGAGAGTCAATCTTACCCAGTAGTAAAACAGAGCAAAAAAACAACCTAACTAGACAACATGGTTATATGATATTAGCTAAATTTGACCCACATGTTATCCAACATTAAAACAGAAAAAACACCCAGAAATAAATCCACGCCTATCTACTCACTTCATATATGACAAAGGAGGTAAGAATATACAATGGGGTAAAGACAGTCTCTTCAATAAATGGTGTTGGGAGAATTGGATAGATACATGCAAAAAAAAAAAGAAAAAAAAGAAAAAAGAAAAAAGAAATTGGACCACCTTCTTACACCGTACACAAGAATAGACTCAAAATGGTTTAAAGATTTAAATGTAAGACCCCAAACCATAAAACTTCTAGAAGAAAATATAGGCAGTAAACTCTCTGATATTACTAACAAGAATTTCTTTTCAGATATATCTACCTGGACAAGGGAAACAAAAGAAAAAATAAAATGGGACTACATCAAACTAAAAAGTTTTTGTACAGTAAAGGAAACCATCAACAAAACAAAATGACAACCAACTGATTGGGAGGAGATATTTGCTAATGATACATCTGATAAACAGTTAATATTCAAAATATATAAAAAACTCATGCAACTCAACAACAACAAAAACCAACCAATCCATTGGAAAATGAGCAGAAGACCTGAAAAGATATTTCTCCAAAAAGGAAATACAGATGGCCAATAAATACATGAAAAGATGCTCAAGGTCACTAACCATCAGAGAAATGCAAATTAAAACCACAATGAGATATCACCTCACACCTGCCAGAATGGCTATCATCAATAAAGCTAAGAACAACATGTTTTGGCGAGGATGTGGAGAAAAGGGAACCCTTATATATTGTTGGTGGGATTGCAAATTGGTACAGCTGCCATGGAAAACAGTCTGGATGTTTTTCAAAAAATTAAAAATGGATATACCTTTTGACCAAGCAATTGCACTTCTGGGTATTTATCCAAAGAAAACCAAAACAATAATTTGTAAAGATCTATGCACCCCAGTATTCATGGCAGCACAATTTACAATGGCTAAGATATGGAAGCAACCTAAATGCCCATCAACAGACTATTGGATAAAGAATTATGGTTCAATATATACAATGGAATATTACTCAACCATAAAATAAAATGAAATCCTATCATTTGCAATGATATAGATGGACCTAGAGTTTATTATGCTGAGTGAAATAAGTCAGACAGAGAAAGATAAATACCATATGATTTCACTTACATGCAGAATCTAAAGAAAAAATAAACAAACAAAACAGAAACAAACACATAGATACAGAGAACATTTTGAGGGTTGTAAGATGGGAGGGGCGTTGGAGGATGGGTGAAAAGGGGGAAGGGATTAAGAAATACAAATTGGTTAGCATTAATATATTGGCTAGTTGGAAAACCAGATGCGAGAAGGAGCAATTAGGGGGATCATTTTATAAACTATATAAATGTCTAATTAATGTACTGTATATTTGAAACTAATTAAAATAAATAAATTAATTTTAAAAAACAGAAAAATCAAGCAAAGTAGATGATGAACTCTGTGCATGTTAGCAAATTTGATTGATGCTCTATTCTACAGTTAATAGCTATGCTGGGAACAGTCCTTTGTAACAGTTCTGTGAGTCAGCAGGGTTTTCCCCTTATTTCCTGGTTCCTGGCTATACTGTAAGTATAGATAAAAGGAAGGTACACATGAAATTGAATTAAATATAAAATGTTTCCTGTATACGGAACTTAGGCTACATGTTACAAAAATTAGGTCTGTAATGAAAGTATTTGAAATTCTTTTCCGAAAAGTAAAATGCAAGAAAAACTGGTTAATATGAGATTTTAGTTGCATCAGATGAACTAAAATACTATTAAAGTTTCCTGTACTATTATTTTAGGAATATTTACTGATCATTTTGTCTGCGTCACTTGGTTTCGTTCCACCTGCCTTTAAGCAGGTGTCACTAATTCAGAGTTAGATCTGTGTTTAGAGAGAGCTGGTTCAAAGTAGCAGAACCACCCGGGTTAACAATGCTGACTTTGTCACTAGTAAGCTGTGTGACCTTCCTCAATTAGTTCGATCACTCTGCCTGTTCCTCATTTGTAAAATGTGGATAATAATATTATCAAACTCATGGAGTTTCTGTGAGGAAAAAAATGAGATAATATAGCAGAAACTCTGAGAGCAGTATCTGGCACATAGTAAGTGCTAAGTAAATATTATCTATTCTTATTACTACTAAGTAGTAATAAGTATTTTTGACATTATTATTCTATGTATTCTAATTATTACTACTATTGAAAGTTTCTTTCCTTCTCTCTCTTCATTAAACTAATATTTTATGAATAATATTAGTATAATTGCAACTATGTTTCTGGAATCAGCCTGCCAATAAATCGACCTGCAAGTGCTTCTTGGTTATGGCCAAAAAAAACCATCTGAAAATCTGAGGCTTGTACAGTGTTGGTCAAGTCTATGCAACTGGACTTGTTTCAAGAAGGAGTATGGTAAACTCATTAAACATGTTGGTTTCCAGATTTTGAAAAACTCCAGTTTAAATACTACTTAAATCACTTACCAATTGAGATTACAGGCAAATTACTTCACTCTGAGCCCATCTATACAGCCTTTTGATATGACATCCCTCCCCTTTAGAGGACTCTGGTTTGGCCCCTTGCTGGCTGTGCCTCTTCTAGGCCTGGCTTCATAGGTGTGTGACCTGTGTAGTCACATATGGCCCTGCACTTCGAAAGGTCCTGTACTTGGTTTAATGCTTTGCTTTAGTTGTCTTGAAATTCCTAAAAATTTTGTATTTGGACTTATGTTTTGTAAGTGAAGACTGATAGGATAATGCATCATTTATTTAAGTAGAGGAGATACATACAATATGTGGCTATCATTCCTTGCCACTCCATTTGCATATAACATTCATGATGTCCCATGACTACAGAATTTGGATGGGCCAACAATGTGCTGGAGTTTAGTAAGACTCAAAGTGAGTACAAGGTGAACATATTTCATCTATGATTGAGTCGGCACTGCCCTGACAGCCTGGAGAGGCTGTGATTTCATTTTGAAAGAAAGCATTGACGTTCTAAGAAACACAAATGACCTAGAAAGTGTATCATATCCTTTCTTATTCATGTTATTTCTGTTTGTATTTAGTTATATTGAAAATTATGACCTAGAAGAAAAGAGAAAAATATGGCAATCCATTGTTACTTTTTTTTTTCAGTCCTTCCTTACTTACTGGTGAGCCTAAGGTAGATAGCAAGATGTATAAAAATACTTGAGTCAGTTTTGTGCAGGGTTTTCACTGTATGGGCAAGAATGAAATACATATGCATGCATAAACTACAAAAATAGAAGTTTGTATATTCCACATATGAGTTAAATGCTCTTATATTTGCATTTAGAACTGGAATTGTACAACATACATATAAATGGTAAAAGTCGTATGAATACTTTAAAACTGATTTTTCTGTATTTAGAACAACTTTAAATAACAAATAAACACTGTGACAAGCCGAGAAAGACTATGGGAGAAAGGAAAAAGCTCTATATTTTTTAGTAGCTTTAATAACATTATTTGTTATTACTGCTTGAACAAAGGGTCCTGCATTTTCATTTTTCACTGGGCCTCAAATTAATGAGCTGGCCCTTTCCTCTTTCTACGGGGTGAGGAGTCCACAGGGCCAGAGGTTTTGCCCATCCAGTGAGTGACCTCCCACCCCTTCTAGAACACATTACACATGCCTGAAAACTGAAAAGTTCTAATAAGTAACCGATCCACTTTTCGTGGCCTTCATGGGCCAGAACTGACTTGGGTGCCAGAGTCACTTCTGCCTAGGGCAGATTGCATCAATCGTGTGTGAACTTCCAGGCTGGAGAGATGGACAAAGGGCAACCGTTGATGTGGTATGTAGGCTGAAGGGGCCACACCTATGTACATGAAGCTCCTGAGAGTGAAGACTGGAATTGGGGAGGATAGGAAGAAAAAAGGGTTCCATAGTACATTTATTTTTCAGTTGCCATATTCCACCATGAGAGGAGTTCAAGAATTTTAAATTTGAGCCTAGCCTTCCAAGTCATTATAAAGGTATATTTGTCAAGATAGGAGATAATGCATTTTAACAGCTTATTAGTCTGATTTATAATATTTGCATATTTAGGTATGTGGTATGTGCATTTCTATTTGTACTTTTGCCCCAGGTGACAGTGGTACTGGTAGTATTCTGCTTTCCAATCCCCAGATTCTAAGGCCTTACTCTAGACTGGTTGTTTGGATCTTTAAAAAGCTGCCCTGGATTCCACAGCCATGCCTTATGAATTGATTGTCTGTGGTCCTGTGCCTGCCTGAATCATGCATGAGCCTGGTCTGCCCTCTGCAGTTTGAGTTGTGCCATACATTCTGCAGCTCATCACATGCTTTTTGTTTTTTGTTTTTTTTTTTCCTAATGGATTTGGAATTACTCTTGAAATTTAGGAAAAGATTTATCTCTATGACAGTTAAAATCGGCTAAGAAGAACCATTTATCATATTTCATTTTTCACATTGCATACCAGGAACTTGGTTAAATAGATTTTCCTCACTCACAATAAGTATGCATTGCTTAGACTTTCTAATTCAAGGAATTTTCTGTCTTCATTATTTAGTTCTTACCTAGATTATCATATTTGACTGTTTCTGTGAAATTTTGCTATTTTGATCACTATTTTGATCACTATTTTGATCACTATTTTGATCACTCACTATTTTGATCACTATTTTGATCACTATTTTGTTAATTTATCTTCCCTTTCTTTGTTTTAATGAATCCCTCTAACAAACATGCTTGGAAAGCATGTTCTTTGGAAAGGTTTCGGCATTTCTTCAAAAGTTTGAAACCATGTAGCATTATTTGAGAGCAGGTAAAATCCATTGAGGCCGTATGTCAGATAGTTTTTGAAGCCATTTGTTAGGTAGTTTTATTAAGTATACTTTTAAAAACATAGTGTTTATATTCACTTTCCTCTTATTTTTTTTTCTGGTGTTGATATCACCCTCTTACCATGGAGTGAGTGAAAAAAATTAGATCCCAAGGATCACTCCAGAGTGGGTCTTCCAGTAGATTTTGTCCAACATAAAAGATGTAACACTATTTGCAGAAGTGATGTTTTGATTAGGGTCATTTTTTTTTCTTTCACTTGATTTTCCCTCCTTATTTTCTACTTATAGCCAGACATCATGAAAGAGGAAGGACCACTTCCTTTGGCAGACACCATGTATGAATTAGCTACCAAACTGTGGATTTTTTTAAAATAAATGCCTCTCCTAAAATAGTTCCTACGTACTGTGCATTGTTAATTGCTGGCTTGCTTATTAGTTGATTGGCTATAAACTCTTGAGAACAGAAACCATACCTTGCTTGTTTACCCATCCTATCCTTGGCATCTAACACAGCACTTGGGATACAATGTGGGTCCTTTAAAATATTTGCTAAATGGATAAATGAATGCCTCAAGTATACAGACAATATGCTTAATGCAAAGCTAGGGATTTTCAAGTCAGGTGTAATAAGATAAGTTGATGAGGGAGTTGAAGGGACTTGAAGTGACATACTTTATGTAGGGGCTATATAGAGCAGGAAATAATAGACAGGGTAAAAAGAGGCAATATAATGATGTTAGAGGTTATCATGAAATTACCCAGTTTTGGAGAAATCCTTATTCAGATCCTGGTAGTAAGTGAACAACTCAGGGAAAGCTGTGGCCAGGGTAAGAAGTGGACTTTAAGATTTCATTGATGGTGATGTTGCAGGTCATTTCTATGTCTAGATTGTGGCCTTGGAACTATTAGGTCAACCCATGTGGAATTGCTACTATTCTCCCATTTTTTATTTATAAAAAGGCACTTTCATGATCCAATCCAATAGTTTGCTAAAGTTTAGTGTGGATGAAGTGAAGATCATGAATTTTGAGGCTAAGATATTGATAGACTTATTCATATAGATTCTGACACCAGGCAGAGTGATTTTAGGAGGTAAGTGGGGAGGGGTGTTGTGACTCACGTGCATGTCTTGGCTGAGAGGGTGAGTAGATGACAGTGAAGAGAAGGGATGAGGGATAGCATAGATCAATGGTATAGGATGGAAACTTAAAAAGAAAACATGAGACCATAGGAGTCATGGCCTAGTTTGGAAGCTGCAAAGGGAAACTTGGATATTGGTACTTGGATATTGGGAGAAGGAGCAGCCTCTTCTAGAAGGCGGTCTTCCAATACAAGTTCAGGCTCAATTAAGTAAAGGAGGCAGAGAAGACATTCACAGAGGAAGTAGGATAAAGCTGTGTTTCCAGAAGAGAAAGTCCAGGTAGGGCAGAGGCTTTTATTTGAAAATCCTAAGTTACCAATGCCCAAAATATAATCACCAGATTTACCTAATTACTTAGTTGACCTATCGGAAACTTAAAAAACTAGGGTCATTGTGGGCTAATAATTGCATAAAGCAAAATCTTGGTTTATTTTATCACATGACGGTCCAGATTCATTGTACAAAAAGCTGCCTTATGACCCAGAGTACATAGGAACATTTCCTATGTCATTCTCCACTTTCTGCCTTATCTGTGTGCTGACATTTACCTCATTTCTTCGAAGTAACATACATTTTTATGTAGTTCCTCACTGTATCCCAAGGCACATTCCACTGAGTTCACCCAAATGGGAAATTAAAAATTTCAATTAGTGACTTAGAAATTTTCCAGACTAAATTCATGGCAGCCATGTTCTATGGGGCTGAGTTGGGGCCTCAGACTCATTTGTCTACATGGAGCAGGTGAGTGGCCCCTTAGTTAGGCATGAGCTCTAGTTTGGTATCGTGAAGGATATTGCAATCAGTACTGTACTAAACTGTTGTGATTATTATATGGATGTTGCTGAGGCTGCAGTCCTTAATATTACAGTGTCCTAATTTTTTTAGGAGCTATAGACAAAATTTCAAATCAGTCTTAAATAGAAAAAGTCATTTTTCTCCTGAGCCTCTGATTTGTTTTTCTTCGTAGACTCTCAGATTTGTTACCCTCTATATGTCTCCTTTGTTCTTCCTGCTTGGAAGTTCCAAGTGAAATGTGTGACCTGACTATTGCAATTGTACAGAACATTCTACAGTCTCTAACAGGGCATTAGATGTGTTGAACCTTTCTCTAGATTTTATTATATATTTACTTCACTTCCATTTCTTTATTTTCTTAATTTTTTATTATGTTTATTGTTTGTATCTCTCTAATGTACCTCTAATACTGTTTTGGAATAAGGAAGGTCTATAAAGAAGTAAACTTGAGCTCTATGTAGAAACAATCTCCTAGATATTTTATTTTCAAATACAGACCACCCACATCTTGAACTTATTATGCTAATGAAACTGAGAACTTGAAACACCGTTCACAAGAAATTTTGCCTTGGAGGCACTGGCAACAGTGATTAGTTCTTGATGGAGACTGCCATATTGCTAAGTCTGTTTGGCTCAGTTTTTTCCTTTTTGTCTCCTTCCCGTTTCATCTGTCATGGCCCTAGCTTCTCCCATCTTTATCCAGTCCTTCCTGGATAAAAAAATATATATTCTCAAATGTTCTTTACTGCCCACAGGAAAAATGCCAAATTTTACTCATCTTTTTGTACTTAGGACCTAGCATAGACCTGGAATATAGTAGGCAGCTGATGAATGTTGAATGAACCAAATTGCATTACATAACAT
>NW_006441955.1:31078518-31088402 GCF_000325575.1 Pteropus alecto | reverse complement strand
TACACGAACCACCTATCCCACCTCATGTCCCACCACTGTGACTTTAATCATCACTGGCTTATACTTTCATGTACATAGCATAAAATTCTATACCTATGAAGCCTTCATCAAGCTGTTATTTCTTTCTACAATATAATCTTTCTTACTTGCATTATCTTTGCCTGAATCTAGAGAAAATAATATATACCACTGGTGATATTGGTCCAAATCTTCTCTATGACAGGCCAGGCCTTTTATATTTAAATAATTTGACCTGGTTGGGCATTTCTGGTGTCTTATATGCAATTACAAGTTCTTTTTAACTGGCAAAGCTCCTTAAAATGAATGAAAACGTACTTCTATTTATTGATATAAGCATCTCTTCTTTCTAGTATTCAAAATCATTAATAAATCACTAAGAGAAGATTAAACTTTTGGATTTGAATGGGTAGTTTTTATACATATGTAGCCAGTTGCTTTGTTTTTTTTTTTTTTCATTAACTTGCCCCCTATAGGTAGTCTAAAACACATTTTAGAAAATTTCATAATCAAAAGAATGATGGATGATTTATTTATCTTATGAAAACTCAGCCCAAGGCTACTGAAAGATGCAATTCTCCTATCCACTTCCACATAATTTTAAAAATGTGAATGCCAGGAATGGTGCTGTTGATATTAATATCAGGACAAGGAAGAGAAGGACTAGGTGTCTCTGGAGGAGTCTGTGGGGGAATAAACAAAGATACTTGTGCAATGTTGGAGATTTCTGACTTCAAGTTGACTTTATCAACAGCCTGAATAGCAATGAAGAGATCCGTGCCATTTTCAAAAGTGATGCTTTCTGGTTTAAACACAAAGACTTCCTCAGAGTTGGCCTCTTTTGGAATGAGATCAGTAGTGTTCACTTGAAATGATTCATTGAACTTGTCTCTGAGATCAAGGATATTTGTGCTTATTCCAATGATATACTTGTAAGCTGAAGAAAAAAACAAAAAAGACATGACTTATAATTCTCAAGTCTTAAAGAAGTTTTAACTTAAAGAAGTATTAGAAACTGTATATCACCATCCCATAAAGTTCCAATGAATAAATGTAACTGGTAGTCCAATTTTACAAGTGTTAGTATCTTTTTACATTTTCATTCATGTATCTCAACAGAATGGTAAATGTAAAACTGGATCAGGCTTGATCAGTATTTCTGGGCATAGCAGCTGGCTAAGAGAGGAGATAATTATTACTTATTATTTTATTATTTATAGAGGAGTTTGCAGTACCAGTGCTTCTCACACTTTATTGTGCACACAAATCACCCAGAGTTTTTAAAATGTAGATTCTGGTTCAGTAGTGCTGGGGTGGGGCCTGAAGTTCTACAGTCTCTAACAAGCCTTCATGTGATGCCCATGCTGCAGTTCACAGATCATACCTTGAGAGGTTTCTTCCAAAGGATAGCTCTGCTCCATAGATATCTAAGCTCTATTTCCAGTCCTCTCCAGGAGTCATTACTAAAAATGGGGTTTATTAAAGGACACCTTGGCAAGATTTCAGGAAAAAACTGAGGATTGCCTTTCCTTGGTTGAAACTTCTTACACCTAAAGTAGGCAAGTTTTTTAGATTCTAAACCTTTCATTTTAAAATCTTTTTTTAAAATTAATTTTCTTATTGAGGTAATATCGGTTAATAACATTATATAAGTTTCAAGTGTGTAACATAATAATTTCATATCTGTATGCTCTATTGAGTGCTCACCACCAAAAGTCTAGTTTCCATCTGTTATCATATTTGCTCCCTTAACCCATTTCACCCTCCCCCGAACTACCTACTTTTCAGAGGGCATTCAAGATCCCTCCTGCCTCTGCCCTCCACATGCAGCACAAAACACCAGCCTGCCTCACCCCCTTCTGCACCTCTGCTTAGCTGCTAAACTCCTTTGCAGGGTCCACACCACATTTAGCTCACCTCTTCCATGATCATAATCATCCCCAGGAGCTGTCCACGTTAGATTAATAAGTTTGTCCCCTTGTATTTTTGCCTTCAGGTCGGTGATTTGACAAGGTGGAAAGAGATCAGGTATGGGAGCGTTTGGGACATTGGAGGCCACAAATGAACCTCCTGAGGACGTTCTGCTGAAACACACTTGCTTGCCTTGAAGATCATCCTTATTAATTTCAGGTCTTGGTGGATTCCATTTTATTTCACCTGCATTAAAACATTCCTCAGTATATGGTAAGCAGCACCACTAAATGAGTATACTTCCTGTTTTATTATTGGATTACCCTCTTCTACTCTTCCTTTCCCCTTCTTTCCTCCTACACACAAAATTAGTTTTAACTACTAGGTGTAAAGATTCCAAATCAATTTGCATCAGATGGAAAAAGGCAAAGAAAGAATCATGGTTCTTTATCTCACAGACATTTCCTAAATATTTAGTAGAATAACTTTCATAATTTATTTTCATGACATTTGTCCTGGAATTGTTTATTTTGCCATCTTTTAGCCTATCCCGGCCTTACCTTTCCACAAGTTCAGTTTAAATACCTCTGTTTTAGAACTCCTCACACTGCATCAAGAAATCTCTCTCCCCTAAATAATACTGTGGGTTTCATGATCTTTTCTATTTATTTGCTAATTAATTATCTGTACCTTTAAGTATCACCTCGATGCCTTGATTATTTATTCGGTGCACTTTTTCTCTTTCTCCATGTTTGTGTTTTATCTTTCTTATTTAATTTTAGTTTCTCATGAATGTTTCACATTAGGGGTTCTAAAATTTTATGCTTTTGAAAAAACTTCTCATTTTCTTAATGAATGCATGGAAACCTAGTTCTTGTAGCAAATTTATTTCCTCATAAACTTTACTTCTTTAGCTCTTAAAATTTTCACCTATAAAGACAGATTGATCTTCGTATCCATTAATCTGGTCGTGGGCAAAGATAAAGTGGGTAAATTAGCAGTTTCAGGGTTAGTATTAGATTCATCAATAAAGATTGTCTCTCTTGGTATGAAGGCTCATCAAGATATGGATGGAAGAACATGGCTTTCCAGTGCCAAGCCAGGTGCTACCACCATTAGTTATGTGGACCAATAACTTTTCTAGTCTCTGTTTCCCCAGAGATCTATAAAATTGGATAATTAGGAAAATGAGGTGTACTCAGTGTAAAACATTGAGCATAGACTACATATAGCCAGTAAACCAGTCCTGTCCTGGCTTCTTCCCCTGACTCAAAAAAGCAGGCAAATGGGAATAAAATAAACTGAAATATTTAAAAGAGCTTTGCAAGGAATGGTGTCTTTTAAAGCATTTTTTTTTTTCTATGAACACCTATGCATGAAGAGACACCGAATGTCTCAGAATTCTCCCTTTACTGAGCATATACCTAAGAGTACAGTGGAAGGCTTCTTGGAGGAGCAGTTCTTACTACACATCAGTACTAAGAAAAGACTTACCCAGGACATAGTGGAGATTGATGGAAAACAAGTCCTGGAACCCATCAGGACTTAGTCTTTGTACCAATTTCAGCTCTAGTCTGGGACAAGTGTTCATAACAAGAGTGATGTAGGACTGTTTGTTTCTTGGAGCATAATTTTCCCACCTGCTTGCATGTGGGATCAGTGTTCTGGCTGGTATTAGATTCATCTACTGGTCTGAGCAGGGAGAGGAGGAAAAAGAGGTGGTGGCCTTATGGTGACGTTGATGTAGATAAGAAGCCCTAAATTATTTTTTGATTCCAGGAAATGCCTATATCAATTGAAAGACCTTCATTGAAAAATGTTTATTATTTACTAAAAATAATAAACATTTATTGAACACTTGATGTTTATCAGCAACAATTTATTAGGTATATTTCCTTGTTTACTGCTCATAACCATCCCACATGGTAATAACCATTATTATCTCTATCTCACAACTGAGAAAGTGAAACACAAAGAGATTACCTAAAATAATTTATTTGATAGAGGGCTGGAATTTGAACCGAGGCAGTCAAAAGTTACATTCAATCTAATTTTCTTCAACCAGGGGCTATTTTGCCTCCTAGAGGACAATGGATGATGTCTGGAGACATTTTAATTATCATGACTGCAAGGGCCGCTTTTGATATCTATGGAGGCCAGGAATATTGCTAAACATCCTATAATGCACGGGACAGCCCCCACAACAAGTAATATGTGGCTCAAAAGGTCAATAGTGTCAAAGTTGAGAAACCTTGATTTACTCCTGCACCATTCTCCACAGAGGCTTAAGGGTTTTCTCTTGATCCCAAGTCTTTTATTCAAGTCAGGTGTGCTATTACAGTTGACTTACCATTCTCAATCCAGCCAGGTATGTACATGGCTCCATTCTGCTGGGGTATTTTCTTCTGTCTGGCCACTCCTCCCAGAGCCCACACTTTTACACTGTATCTACCATTTGTATCATAAGCTGTAAAATACCTTGAATAGATACCGTCATCCTTCGTGGCATCAGCACCTTGAGAAGAAAATGAAGGAATTAATGGATATCCTAAAAGTAATTGGGGACTTGTATATTTCTAACTCATATATGGGTTAATAATTTTCAAAGCAAAGAGAATCTGGCATTATCTCCAAGAGACTTTAGGATTTGACTATGTTAAGGACGAGGCCTTCTTCTTCTTTTACGCGTATATGTGTGTATAGTTTTATATGTGTACATTGGGAAGATATCTGAGTGTTGCCTTTCTTTTTGAAATCACAGATCACGTCATATATCTCTGTTACATGCAACATAGCACAAGTAAACTACTCAATAAGTATTTGTTGAACTGAATAGAATTGCTGTATGTTACTGGGGAGAAGAAAATGTTATATGATTACTTTTCAAAAACTCATGACTTCTTGGGGTAGATTTAGGTAGGAAATGTTTATTTCTAGAATTTGTTCTAATAAGATTACTTGCATCAAATAATATTGAATGTCATTCATAACTGAAAAATAAAAAATAATTTGGAACCCACAGGATAAAAGATTTTCTATTTTCATAACAATTTGTTATAATTGATTTATTTTAAAAAATAATTTGCTCACAATATATGTAAGTCAAATCATTATGCTATATGCCTTAAACTTATACAGTGCTGTATGCCAATTATATCTCAATGAAACTAGGAGAAAAAATTACTAAAAAAATTTACTTGTATCATAGTAAGTAGTCAAGTTCCTCCTAAAATGAAATGTAAAATTATTTTTCTCTTTTTCCCTGTTAGATTTCTTGAATACAAAAATAATAGACAGGCTTTTCACTCTGGGGATAAGATAATATACAGTCTGCTTAGATACGGGAGTAACATGTAACTGTACTTGACTCCATCCGTGCTGCTTTCTAAATGTGAAAGCCTCAGTTTCTTCATTTGTACTGTAGAGATAATATCTCAAGTGTGTGGTGAAGATAAAAATGAAATGTATATAATCTTCACACAAAATACCTAACACTAATAGCTATTAATTTTCCTTTTCTTTTCTTTATGGGGAATGTGGAATATCCTCTGACAACTCTCTAGAGTCTATGAACCTATTGAGCCTGAGCCACTAATGTGTTTGGGCTTTGCAGAAGCTAAAGGTAGGCCCTTCTTTATGTTTTCTAACACTTTGAAATATAGGAATTGTGGAGAGGCGGAGAGCTCTTTTAATCAGACCTCCAATGGAGGTCTGGACTCCCTACTTCTAAGTGTCCTCACCAGACCATGCCCTCCTGCTGTTTCCTGGTTGCTTCTTGGAAAATATATCTTTGTTTTCTTGGGTGGTTACCTGCTCCATTGTCCAATAATTCCAAGGTAAATGTTTTTCCATTCACTGATTCTATCAGAGCTGTGACACTGGCCCTGAGAATCGGCAAGGCTCCTTGGTGAATCTTTGCATAAACAACCATAGGGCTAGGGAATTTCACTGTGTCTTTGGTCATTTTAGAGGTCACTGTAACTGGAGGCAAGGTAGTACTTGATGCACGGGAGGTGACAGTCAAAGTCAGGGTTTGTGAGCTTGCTTGCAGACTGTAATTCCAAATGCCAACCTGACCAAAACAAATGGAGACATTTTTAATTAGTAACTAGGTGACATATACCTGACTTCAGTGCCACCTATAGGAGAAGCCAGATGATACGAACATGTTACAAGCATATCTAAGATGTTTATTGATACTTCCCTCTCACCCCCCATCTTTAATTCCCCCCTCCCAACTTCCACCCTTGACCTATGGATGTTCCCATTTCCCCTTAAGAACTGGATCTCTGAAGTCGAGGTGTCTTCTCCCACATGCTCGCAGCGTACACCTGGGCTCCAGGCCCCCCAGAACACTTGGGGGGCCTGGTGCACCTGAGGGTCCTGGCACACCTGAGGCATGGTCCATGGCTCCACCTGGGGCGCAAACCCAGGACCTTCTGTGTGTAAAGCAGATGTGCTAACCACTACACTATGGAGCCAACCTGATTAATGATACTTTTAGCCAAAGGAAACTTCAGTACATTTGAACCAACTACATGGTTTTTATTGTTAAGAATATCCTAGTTAGCGAAAATGAAATCTGAAAGCTGTGTCCTAATCATTGCCTTGGTTTCTCAAGAGCAGGGTAAAATTGATGGGTTCCTGAGGTAGAGGAAATAGTTTTCATTATCCCGAAGCTTCAAGGATCATGTTGCATCTTGACTGCTATGTAATTTGAAGGTTCTACTTTTAGTACCTGGAGAAAATATCACCAATTTCCTTTCTCTTAATTTGCTATCATATTAATGATTTCCATTGGATGGAGATTTTTCCTTATTCTCTCTTTCATTCAACTGATTCTCCTTAGCATCACCCACATTTAAAAAGTTACGATTACTCTATAAAAATTTTATTTTATCTTGTCAAATTGTGAGAAGGAAGAAAGCTAACTCCATACCTTGGCAGTGCCTGGGATTTGGAGGTAGGCCATTTTGGTGTTTGTGTCCACTGTAAAGCTATCTTGTCTCTTTCCACTGGGGTCCAGGAGAAGGATTTGGGGAGGCTGTGCTGTCCAGGTGATGAGAAACAAAGTGTCGTTTCCCACAGTGCTGTCCACAATCACTGTGCCATTCATCCACTCATTGTTCTGGAGGGTTAATCCTCTACTCTCAAGCTGTTAAGGAAAACAATTCTTTACTTTCTGGAGACTGCAGTCCCCATCACTTAGTCTCTTCTATTATGCCCCTATCTCTCAGTTTCCCCATTAAAAAGCCTTCGATGATACTTGAGTCCTTGGTTTCGTATTTAGGACCTATTATGATCTAATTCTAAATTACCTTTTCGACTTTAGCTTCCACAATATTGACTCCTACTGTCCTCAAACTGATATCTATTAGAATACAGGGTGGCCTGGTCATAGAGCCAGACTTCCTAGTTCCTTCTACAGGTAGATTATGAGCTTGGATATGGAGAAAGTAAAGGGCTCTTAGATTCTTATAGCAGGTGGGTAAATGAATCACACTCATTTCTCTATCTCTCTTGCTGTTAGGTTTCTTAAATACAAAAATAATGGGCAGAAATTGCCTGTGAACTTGTCCTTTTATCAATTTAATTACTTTTCTAAGATACATTTCTCCCATTTCCAAACTGGGCTCTTGAGTTTAATTTTCTAAATCTGAGCTAGGATAGCCCAAATGAGTATAATTGCTTTCTTCTTTGGCTGAATAAATACTATATCAATAGACCAGAAAGCCTGTTACTTTGAAATCTATCATTATTTGATGTTGACATCATATATTCTTTTACTTTTATCCAAACTTTCACAATAAAAGTTACAATTCACACAGGTATGAGTGCTGATTGTTACTCTGTCTAGTTTAAAAATCTGTGTAATTTTTGCAACTATTAGAGAAAAGCATTTTAAAATACACCCTCCCTCTCTCTTTTTTTAACAGTACCAAAACTTTGTAAAGAAAATTTGATTTTCTTGAAGTTTTAGAACCAGAAGGGCCTATGGAAATTTGCTGTTTCATATCTGACTGAGAAACTGAGGCCCAGAGGGGTGAAGTTCTTTACTCATGATGACAGAGTTAATGGCAAACAGCCTATGGACTGAGACCATAGGCTTTTCACAGTACAAAGAACTTTCCATTCATTATATGAAAATCTTGGCCTATATCAGAGATTTGAGATAATGGAAAAACAGAGCAAGTAATCCCTGAACACTTGTCCCAGAACATTTGTATTGAGCTGATCTACTCTGACGAAAATTCTGAGCCAATTATATTGCTATGGGTGCTTGTCAACAGATGTTAAAAAAAGAATTCTTGGACCTATTATATTTTATGTTTCTGGTTTTTACAAGGAAGTCACTTAGTATTGTTTCCAAACAAGTAAACATTTATTGCCTTGTTTAAACAAGTAGTGTTGCATTTCAGGAATAATGTCTAATATCAGGTTGAAACTTCTATTTTAATTTTAATTCAGTACTAGGAGAATGTAGAACTTAAAAACTTTTAACCATTAAACTCTCCATCTTGGCTACAATTATTTATAAACATGAAAAACCAAAGAGGAAGAACTCTGACCTGGATGGAGCGCTGGAAGACAGCTCCATTTCCTGACGAAAGGGCCCCAAAAGCATCCATAAGGCCATTGTTCTGAGCCTCATCTGAAGCATATGTCTGTAAACCTCCTAAGATGCAATTACATTATCAGAAGTTATTTTCTAGAAAGCAAGTATTTGTAACATTTCAGCTATTGTTAAGGTAGCAGAATACACAAAATAAATACTTTATTGTGTTATTAGAGTATTAATAGATCAATATCAAATAAGTGTTTAATTAACTCAGAAGTTGATACTAGTTTTTTAATCCTACTAAATAATAGCTTCAGCAACATCTCAGTCTTACCACTACTTCAACTATCTGCAAAGCAGCCACGAATCTCTGATAGGCCAAAACTCATATCATAAGCTTCATGTTTTAAAGATCATGTACTTTTATATGAGGAAATTCATTAAGCTTTACTCTAACCCTATTGATTTATTTTTATTTTAGGCATAATTTTAACAAGCTTGACTTTTGAATTTTCTCCTAAATCAGAAAAGATGTACATGTGACAACAGCAAGAAATAACAGCTGACAAGAGACAGTTACAGAAAAGCATAATATATAGTAAAAATGAGATTATAAACCAGGCCTTGCAGTCCTGGACTATTTGGAACAGGTGTAACTGAGATAGTTGATGTGAAAGTACTTTTAAACTATTTAATGCCATCGAAATTCAAAGAAAATTATTTTGGTAATGCTCTTGGTACTCTACCTAGATCCCCTTATGTGAGTGCGTCTCTCTCCAGCTGCTGTTAGTTGCTAATGGCATTTAGCTGCCTCTTTTAGTAGTTTCCAAAAGGGGCCATCCAAACTAGAGATATAACATGACCTCGCACCTCTGCCCTGCCCTGACAGTCCACAGCCATCCTTCCCTCTTGCCTTCCCTCTTGCCTCAAGATTGGGCCAAATTTGTGATGCAGTTCCACATCCAGAACTCCCTGTGGGGTCAGGCTTCAGCTTGACTCTAAGTCTAATCAGCATCTGTGCCTACTTCTTTCTTCTGCTCTATCCTTCGTCCTTCCCTCTCTTTATCCTGAGAGCTCTCACTTTATAAATCACATGCACCCAAGTCCCTGTCTCAAGCTCTGTTTCTAGGAAACCAAGCCTAGGACAGCTGGTATCAGGAACAAAGAGTCATGTCATGTTAGCTGCCTCAAAAGATAACAGCATAATAATCGATATCCATAATACTGGCCCTAAGTGAAAAATATACATAAAATAAATTGTGCCCACCTATTCTGCTAAAGAAGCTAGGGACATATGGGATCTCTTTCAACCATATATCCTATTTTATGTCCTACGATCTATTTTAATAACAGTGTATGAGAGTTAGAAGCAGGATATGTTAATGTTCTACAGAGA
>NW_006441955.1:31044400-31078455 GCF_000325575.1 Pteropus alecto | reverse complement strand
TCTCTCTGCTACTCCTTGTTAAAAGTCCCAACTCAGATGTCAACTTTCTGGATGCTTCTTTTTCCTCAGATAGAGTTAAAGTCTCCTTCTTTGTGTCTCATTGTACTTTCTATTGCTAATTGAGCACTTGTAACAAGGTATTATGTAGTTAGTGGCTTGTCATCTGTCTCTCCTGGGTCTCTTGATCAGCTACTCGGGAAGTGAGTAGTTCCTGGCTAATCTATTAGATTTCTTCTAGTATTTATAAAGTTCCCAGGAAGAGAGTCCCAAGTCCTCAGGGTGCTGTGCTGGTCCCATCTTCTCCAGACTGCCCTAGTCCTAGAACCAAGGCCTTAAAATAAATGGGTGAAGTAGGTTATAATGGTTATTTAGGGGTAAGGGCAGCCAGATGGGCAATGAGATTTACCCACTCTCTCTCTCTCTCTAACCCACCCTTCCCCTACTCCCCAGTTCACTGGAGTGTACAGTCCAGCGGGACTTAGTCGAGTGTCCCTCACCTGTCATTTTAGAGAGCTCCTCTAGTTCTGGTGCGGCAGAGGGCCCCAGGGCAACTGTGTGGATGATGGCCCCGCTCTGTTTCACCTCATTAAAACACGTACTTATAGTGTTGTCTTCCCCGTCAGTCAGTAGCACGATTTCAGATCCATCTGTTGGGTATTTCTTCTTAATCACCTAAAGGCATAATTCAGAGCATGAGTTAATTGACTTGGGGAGTTGGGGGAGGGGGCGGGCAGGGTGTCAAGGTGTTTGTGAAAACTGCATTTATAGAGAGCAGGAAGGGAAATTCCAAAGGAAATAAACAAAAGTGTCTGGGAATGGTCAAAAATCTCTCCATTTTGAAATGATGGCATTTTAAATCAGCAACATTCACGGAATGCAATGTGGTCTTTTGACTACCCTGTTGTGGAGAGGGCTTATAAAGTGGGATGCAGGGCAGTTCCAGGGATGGGCAGCACTGGGGAAGCAGCAAAGAAGGTTTTTCTAGTTTCCTTCCCATGATCTCTCCTTGACAGGCTTTCAGAGGTTCCCAGATGCCTTCAGAAACCACCTTCATTGAATGGGAATAATATTTGGGGTATGTTAAACCCAGGACAGATTTTTGCTTATATGGTATTCAGCAGCCTGACCATATCAACTGGCATTAATTCTGATTGATCAGTGCTCAGCTCGCATAAGTTGTTAAAAATTTTAATATCCTTCCTGATTAAAGGAAACATATTTTGTTCTTATCAATCTCAGTTCCTATTTGTCCTATGACACCTATGTCTCAACTATTCCTGCTAGACATAGACTATAGTTTTTCACATGGTGTAGAGAGGCTACTCTTCTGCCAATGTTGGATGAAATTGTGATGGAAGGATAATTAGATAAAATAATAGTATTATCCACTTTAGGGCAAGAGTCTACTCTTCCCCTAAAAAAGAGTGAAGAAAAAGAGCCAGAAGTAGAGGAAATAAGCGATCAAGCCTAAGTAACCACCCCTTTCTGGAACAGACTCTCAGAAAGGGAAGGTATCTTAAGTAGGTTAAAATGAAAACTGAGAGCAGAGGAGACTTCTGCTCCACTCTGAACCTGAGAGGGGGCTGCTACACAAGGGAAGAAATAAGAACTGCGAAGGAGCCCAGAGCCCCGGAGCCTGTCAGCTGTGGCTGTGTCCTTGGTCTGACCAAGCCGAGGGCCTTAGAAGCCAGAGAAAAGGCTTAAGCTGGATTCCCTTTTCTTACTCCTCATCACTGCTATGTGTCATGGAAAACATGCAGAAGTTCCCACATATTCCATTAGGGAAACAGAAGGCAGCTGACTTGAGAATCGGCAGGCAAGAGAACAGTTCATCTTGCTATAAAGGCTGAGGAGTATACAGCCTTCCTTGGGGACTGGATGGAGAATATGGGTGTGCTCAGGGCCCTGTTCCAACCATGAGAGCCAGAGTGAGGCTGAGTTAGCCAGGGAGGATCAGCAGACCCTGAACAAGCCAAGAGAACAAGCAAAGTTTCAGTGGCCACATCTCAGAAGACACCACTGCCAGGAGCCCAGAAAGACCTGATCAGGGTCCTATAGCAGAGGCCAGTGGGAATCTTGAGGACAGTGTAGGATCCAAGGACCTTTACCTCATCACTCCGAAGTCACCCACAAGTTCCTCCCACCCCAAACCCAAACTCTATTGTGCAGGAGGAAAACCTAAATTCCAATTGTATCTCTCACACTTTCTCACCCATCTGAGTGGAAAATATAAAACCAGACGTTCTCTCTTCACCACCATGCCATCTGGCATTAGTCATCTTCCCTAGGGTTTTGCATAGCGGAAGTGTAGTATGATATGTCAGTTTCCCACCCTCATTTGCTTTTTAATTCAAAATTTGAATAAGTAGTAGAGACAAGAGAGCCCAGATGCACATAGGCACCTGGTGAAAGGTTTTGCAGCTGACTGTGTACACAATCGAAACCACATTTAGGAAACTGGTTTTCAAGATAGAATAAAAGGACCAAAGAGACAGACTGCACTCAAGGAAATGATTGAGTCTGTTGTTCACGTGAAACAGTTTGAGTTGGAAACTAAATGTTCCTGCTGGTGCTTGGGAATCTGGAACAGTTCCATAGATATGTTATGCCCACAGCAGGCAGAGGACAGACCAGCCCAAGATATTGCAAAGATTCCGAGACAGCTTCTTTCAGCCTCTTACTCTTTGTTTCATGGGGCTAAATGGCCTCTAAATGAATATAGAATATTGTATTCTGTATTTAGAGCAAAGAAGCATTAGGTACAATCAAACAATTAAATTCAATTTTATTTACTGAGAACCTTCTGTATAAAAGATATTGTGTTAGCAGCCTGGGAGGTAAAAAGATAAATCCTATTCCTAAAGAAGTTTTGCTTGAGTAAAGCACGTGATTAGAAAATAAGAGAGAGGAGCTTAGAAATCATCAGAGATTTTGTTTCTACAAAGATCATAGGATTCAGAAAGAGAGATTCTATACAGTTGAAAGGATCGAGAAAGATGTCAAGAAGTAAGTGATGTTTGTGGTGGATCTTTAAAAAATGAGTGTGATTCGAAGTACACAGGAGGGAGGAGAAAGTACTCTAAGTAGGGAGCTAGCCTGGCAAAGGTGTGGTGTAAGTTCTGAAGAAAAGGTGATCTAATTTGTTTTAACGTAGGATACCTGGAAGAGAGTCTCTGGTACTTAAGCCTGGAAAGGTAGGTAGAGGCTATACTATGAAAGATTTAAATATTAGATAGAGAAATTTTTATTTGATTTTGTTGAAAATGGCAAGACACTGATATCTAATTAGAGGGATGATGTGATTGGATGGTCATATGGGATCTTTGGATATACCCCCAATACAATTATAGTAACAGTTCCTAAGGCCTTCTGCTTTATACATAAACCATTTGCTTGGCCAAAAGAAGGGCCTCTATATACCCAGAAGTTTAGCCATAACTTCCGAACTCATTTTTTTCTCTCCTAGACTATACTCTCTTACATCCCCATGTACCTTCCTTCATTGCACTACTTGCAGTTTGTACACTTATTCGTGTTTTACGTGGTTAATGTATCTCCCAAATGAGATTATAAGCTCTGTAGAAGGAGGTGTGGTGTCTTTTAGGCCCTCGTGGTATTCATAATGCCTCACACAGTGCCTGGCCTATAGAAGACGCACCATGAATACTTTGAATGCAAGTTAGCATGCAGAAAAACATGAATGCGCAGTTGCAGAAAAGGCATGAGTGGATTAGTTAACAATAGCTTTGGGGCCTGTGTCTTTGCATCATTTGAACCATTGCTCTGCCCTTGGTTGTCTAATTCAACTAGACATTAGGCATGTTTGGAAACACTGGAAAGGGGAATTTCTTAGGAAACATAAACTGTAAACATTGACAAACTACAACAGGGGAACTTGTCTCACAGTAAATGCTGATCGGAGCCCAGTGCAGATGGATGTTCCTCCCGAGGCTGCTGTGGGTAACCTTTTGGTGAGCGCATCCCTTTCGGTGCCACTGTTTATCTGTACGAGTTCACTTCTTACATAGGCAGCACTGTCAAACGTCACCATCCCAACCCAGGACCCTTGCTCAACTGTCTGCAGCAGGAAAAGTCTGCCTGCTTGGTTCAGTCGTTTTAGGCGGTTATCACTCTGGAGAAGCAGAAGAAAAGCAGTCAAGTTGGGTTTAGTGGCAGACAATAACAGAATAAGCTAAAGGGAATTTGGAAGTGGTCACCTCAATGTGGAGAAAATGGCAACAAAGCTTACTCAAGGCATATCTTTCTATGGAGGAAATATTCCCCTTTCTAATTAGTAGCATTTTGGGGTAGAATTTTAGCACTTTTGTAAAAATAGCCTTAAAAGATAAAGCCAGATCAGGCTTTAGTTCAATCATTAGTTTAATGATTTAATAATAGTTTTATAGACCTATATATTGTCAGTGAAAACAAACGTTAAGGCTATGTAATTCATTAGATCTTTGTTCATAAATTGAGCTAATTTAATTTGGCAAATATAAGACACTTTATGCTGAATGTTTGTTGAATAAAGTAGCAGTAGGCATTTCTGATGGCAATGTTAGTGTTGCCATGTCTGACTCTCTGTGTTGTGTTTACTCCCAGGAGTTCCAAATTGTGGCCCAGATTATATTGTACACAAATGTGAGACCAGAATCCAGAAGACCAAGACTCATTGCACGTACCGTCATGCTTCCAGACTTATCAAGAACCAAGCACACAATTCTTTGTCCGATCTGCAGCAATGAGAAGGTGGGTTTAGGTGGCTGTGTCGTCATAGGAGTGGTTGTCTTAAAGTCTTCAGAATCGCGAATCACTTCCCATGTGCTTCGGAGATTGCATTTTTGGTTTTGCAGGTTTGGGGCTTCTTTATTGTGGTTTTTTTCTGTACAGAAGCTGACCACCTGAAATTGTCAATAAAATGATATAGATAACAGTAAACTAATGTTAAAAATCTTTAATGGTTTGATTAATTTACAATATTTTAATCTCTTGCTCTCTTCCCCAGCCTGCTTTACTAATCCATAATCTTGGCTCAATCCCATAATCAAACACTGCTAGAGAAAATCATAGTCGTAATTCAGAATTTCTATCTTAAATCACGTTTTCAACTTTGTTGGACCCATAGAGCTTCTCAGTAACCACTTACCTGCTTTTGGCTTCCTTCTTACTTCTCAAATTTGCAATTTTGAGCCATCACCACTATCTTCAAGACGCCCACATCTCAACATTTCTTTCCTGGTACCATCTCATCTCTCCATCCCATCTTTCACTTCCCACTCACTTCCTTACTTCCCATTCACTTATCAACACCTTACATTCCAACTTTCCACACCCAACATTCCAGGTTTCTCTAAAATCCACTCGGGTGTCCCACAGGCTCCTCAAACTTCACACGTTCAGAATTGAATTCATCACCTTTTCTCCAACTCTGCTCCTCCTCTTCACGTATTTCCTAAATTGATGTCACACTATTCACCCAGTCACCTAAATCAGGAAACTGGGAGTTTCCCTACCTTCTTCCCTCTATAAAATAACCAAGATCAATACATTTCACTGCCTCTCCAGTTCATCATCTTTTCTCTTTCTCTAGTGGAATCTTCATCACTCAAGCCTTCATGATCCCTACCTCAGGCTATTGCAGTTTTCTACCTGACTTTTTCATCTTGCTTCCCCTTCAGTTGGTCCATTCCACAACTAACTGCAAGAGGCATCTTCCTTCTTACACCTGTATTTAAGACCCTTTGGTCACTCTTCATTGCTTACATGCTGCAATCTGTACAACTTGTGGCAAATGGCAATCTACATGATTTGGATTTTTGCTTCGCTCTCCATCCTCACTCTGGCTGTGTATTCCAAGTCTCTGATTTTCCCCACTGTAGTCTTGCTTGACTGTTTTATTTCTCTGTGACTTTGCTCACGATTCCCATTTTGTCAAGAAGTTCCTCTTCCTCTGTTTTCTGCATTGTGAACTTTACCTTCATTTTTCAGCCAAAGGGTCATTTTCAAAATATTTTCTCATTTTCTACCCTTCCCTCAAAGAGCTTTCATTCAATCCCGTGGCCTCACGGTACCTTATAAAAATTTCAGTAAGGCCCCTTTAACATTGTAGTACACTCACTAAGCTGTCAATCCACCTATGCCAGAAACTTGTCTCAGTAAATTTTACTTCCTCACAACTTAGTCTAGTGTCTGACACATAATAAAAGCTCAATATGTTATTTTCGAGTAATCTTAATCAATCTGCACATCGGGTTTTTTTTTTAATCTACAAAACTCAAGAATTACATAAGAATATGTGCAGTAGGATAAATACTAACACAGCCAATAAGTGATAGTTTCTTCCCCTTTCTTAAGCATTTATATCCCTAGCATTTGGGGGTTTAAAAAAGAGGCACAGTATACAAAGCAGGTATAACCTAGTCCCTCCTCTCAATGACTTTCCAGTATTATCATTCAATTAAAAATCTTAAATATTTGGAATTTTAGTAATTTAGAAAATAGTCAGTTATAAAACATTTATTTTTCTCTTTGCATTTCTCAGGATGTTTTGATAGCGTCTCCATATTATCATTCTGGCTACTTTTTAGCAAGGGAATCTGAAAAAAATTTGTGTAAACAAATTTTCATTGTGCATAAAATTTAACTCTGTAATTAACTTAAAACATATATTCTGGGACCCCTCTTGGGAGTTTCTGAATAAGTCTGGAAATGGACTGCAAAGCCAGACTGAAGGATGGGCCTGGAACCAGGGTACACCACATTTTTAAAACTTGTGCCACATTGTTATTGACAGACTCTTGCAAGTTACTTCACCCTCTACTCAAAAAGGAAAACATAATTTACGTTGACGGGAAGATAAGAGGGACTCCACATTAACGTCAGTTAACTCATGCATTTAATCTTTGTGCAAATTTGCTGATATATATTTATATATAGCATTAATCAGGATAACTTGTCAAAGGTATCTTATGGCCAGTTGGTCATTTAAAAAACATTAAGAAATATTTAAAGCTATTAAAACTGTGTACAAACTCCATAAGGGAACCAACACTCTTAAAATGATAGAGAATTTCACCTAATGACCAAAGGCAAGTATACAGTCTGAAAAGAGATCTCTGAAAGTTAAATTAAAGATTACTAATCGTGTCCTTATTGACTAATTAAAGGAAGTGCCTGATCCTCCTGGATAAATTTCTTATTTAACTAAAAACTTTTGTGCTTGTCTGCCTTTAAAAACATTTGAAGTAATTCTAAGCACTTAAATTGTAAGCTAGTTGGAGGGAGATGGTGGAGAAGCAAGACTGGACTTAAAGATGGGGAAGGGAAAGATAAGACTTTATCCCTGATTTTGTTCTCCTAGCTTGTGCCGCAGAGAATCAGTTGCTCACTGATGAGTTCCTAAAATTTGATCCTCTCTTGCAGCATCTGGGGATAAAAAAATCTCATTAAATTCTTAAGTGTCAAGAAAAAAAAAAAGAAGGTACTTACAGAATTAATACTTTGTGAAAACATTATAGAAGCCTTCTCCATCTGCTCTTTATCAGGTATGAACTCACATTCTTTTCCATACAGCCCTGTTGTTCTGTTAGGTCTGCACGGTGTGGTAACACAGCTGCCTCCCTGACATTTATTTACTGCATTTTTACCAGTAATAGCTGCTGAACATCTGAAAATATATTAAAGTTAGATGTTTAGGTGATGTAATCATTTCAAGGCTTGGTCAGGTTCTACAGATGGCCTTGTTTGATTTCCTCTCACAATTCAAGAAACAAGTACATCCCCTTAAATAGCAAAATTATTAAGTTTTCATCAGAGTCATTTCTGTATGAAAGAAAATATTTGAGAGGTTCCCAAAATGGTATCGGAATTTGTTTCTATGCAGCAGAAAAGCTATGTCTGTCTTATGGCTACTGTTAGAATTAATAAGAATCAAAGTCCTGAGACACCTCCTAGTCTAGTCCCCTCATCCTTGGAAAATCAGGAGTCCTCTTTTGTTTTCCTTAAAAGGCTAACTGACATTTCCTGTTGTTGTTGTTGTTGTTTTTCCCTAATTAGTTCATCATACAGTTTTATATGTTTATAGGTATTTTAGATTTTTCTTTATATTATATGTATATGAGATTTGTTGCTACCATAAATGAAACGATTTTCTCCCACATCTTATTTTTTAGTATATAGATAATATATTAACACTAGAAAATTTAGGAAATATATAAAAAAAAAAAACTATGTCCCACAATTAGCAATAAACTATTGTTAACATGTTGAAGCATTTGCTTCTCTATGTATCAGCATAACATGGCACATATAGCTGTGCTTCATACTTTTAAATAATTCAGTATGTTAGTATAATTAAAATTTTAATATATTATTATAATTCATATAATTCTTTCAAAATATGATTTTAATAATTTAATGTTTGACACTATAATATAAATTTACTAAATTTATTTAATTTGATTTCCCTGCAACTCATCAGTAATAAAAATAAAACTTCAAGAATAAATAAAATTTCACATAAAATTTTGACTCAGTTTCCAATTTTCCTACATGATTGTTTTCTGGACTAAATGATCAATCACATCTAAAAGTCTGAATATTTTAAAGACTATTAATACAGCTTATTCTATCATTCCCCTTAAAATGAGTTTTTAAACCTGAAGTTACTGGACCAAGAAATACAAAATATTTTAGAGATTTGATATATGTGTCACCAAATTGCTTTTCAGAAAAGTTGGACCAATTTATGCTTCTAACAACCCGCTGTGGGAGCTTTCATCCCACTGACAGTAATTTAGTAGGTAATAAATGATTCTCATCTGTGTCAATTTGCACGTTTTTGATTACCAGTGTCTAAACATTTTTATATGTTTATTGGCTGCTTTTATTTCTTCTTTTCTGAATTATTTATTCTTCTCTCATGTATATTTCTTTATTATGATATTATTGTTTTTCTACTGGTTTTCAAAAGTTTTTCATGTTTTATAATACTAAGCTTTAAAAAGCCTGTTTTTAACAATTTTTGCAAATATCTTTTTCTGTTTTTTACCTTTTTACTTAGTTTATGTTTGATTTGTGTGCAACAAAATTTTTAATTAATATGTAGCCAAATGTATTATTCTTTGGTTACATCAATTTCCAATTCTTGAATGCATAGAAAGACCTTCATTATATAGAAGTGCGATATTTATTAATATTGTTTTAGTTGTCATTATGGTTTTGATTTTTAGATTTAGTGAGTCTATCCATTTGGAAGAGAATCTGTTAATGTTTTCCCCCTCACAGCTAAAAATTGTCCTGATATTTAAGAGATCCTTCTTTTCCTCATAGATCTGTAATCAGAGAGAGGGATAGAGATATAGAGATATCTATAGATTCATATATAGATATAGATATATATCTATCTGTTGGTTAACATAGTTTTAAATAGTTTTATTGTATATTTAGATTGCAATAAGTAAAAATCTTCTTTATTACTATTCTTTTTTAAAAAATGTTCTTAGCTACTATCTACTGAATAAATTCTGGGATTTTAAATATGAGGTAAAAATGAATGGTCTTTTGACTAGTTTCATAAAACTTATATATTCATTTGGGTTGCATTTACATCTTTCATGAATTGAAAATCTCACAATTTATTTTGCTTTTCCTTTACATCCTTTAGAAGGATTTTATAGTTTTCTTCAAATATGACTTTCATATTTCTTAGATTGTTATACTTCATTATACCTTTATTTATTATCTTGAATGGAGTATTCTTTCAATTATATTTTTGAACTAGTTATTGGTAATATAGAGGAAAGAAATTTGAATATTCATTTTGTATCTAGTCACCTTATTGACCTCCCTTGTCAATTTTCTATTTATTTCCTTGGGTTTTCTAAGTGGACCACGTATCATCTGCATAAAAGCAATTTTCTTTCTTCCTTTCCAGTAGCTGCTTTTTTTTTTTTTTTTTTTGGTTTTACATCCCCAGTTTCATATGTTATTGCATTGGGTACAACTTTCTAAACAATGTTAGATAATTGTGCTGATTATAGCCATCTTTGTGTTATTCCTGTTAATGTCTCTATTTCTTTATTAAATACGAGATAGGCTGTCGGCTTTCAAGTAAAGTTCTGTATCATATTAAGGAAGTAACCTTCTATTGTGGGCAGTACTGTCATTTTTATGATTGCTTCTAGGCCTTAAAAATAATTTAAAAAACTGGAAGATAAGAAGCAATAAATACTATTAATATGTTACAATAAAATTTCTCTTTAAGAGACATAGTAATTATGCCAACTTTGCTAATATTATCGGTGGAAGAACATGATGTATACATAGATATTTCTAGACTATCTCTAGAAAGGGATATGTATTAATCAGCTTTTCTCTTGAGAGAATATACAGTCTCTAACTATATGGTAGCTTAGAAAAGAGAAGTGGGAAAGATAAATGTCAGGTTCAGAGTGGCATCCATTGGCTGAGATTTGAAAGGTCAGTTTAACGTATGATCACATCAGGGAAGTGACCCTGCTGTGGACTTTGTAATGCATCAAGAACAAGCCAAAGGGATCTGGTACACTATGCATGGCTCTAGAAGGTACATAGTGTCTATGCCTGAAATGATATAATAATGAGGAAAAATATAATGAAAGTGAACCAAATTGACAGAGTTTGAATGTAGTGAAGAAAGAAAGCAGTGGAGAGCAGTAATGTTCCTGTGGGAAAGTGGGAAGCCAAGGCTGAGCTCTGAGCCCAGTGCGACTCCCCTTAAAAACAAGTACCAAATGAAGATGGTAACCACACATCTCCTTAAAGAAGCAAAAGTGGAGAGGGGCGTTGTCCCAACTTCTAGTCTTTAAAAAGAGATTGTTTTTTAACTCAGGCATAAACATGCAAAGTTATCAAATTCTTTTTGAGAATCTATTGGAATAGTCATTTATTTTTCTTCTTTACTCAATATACTATATTAATTACTTACCTAACACCACAGAATTTTCAGATTTCTGGAAGACATCCTACTTGGCACCGGTGTGTTTGTTATTCCTTTAATTCTGCCAGATGTCATTTACCGTTCTCTTATTCAAAATCTGTATGGAAAGCTGTATCTACAGAATTTTTTTTCATGCCATCTGTCAGGTTTTAGTATCTGAGTTGTGCTAGCTTTTTAAAATAAATTGGAAAGTTTCCTATCTTTTATGTTTGTACTAAGGCAGTTTATGTTCACTGAAACTGTTGGTTGCAAGAACTTCCCCATAAAATAATGGCAGCCAAGAGTACTTTCCAAGTGTTCAGTTTGCTTTCTACTGACGCCATACAGGGTTTAATTCAAATTGAGAGAAGTTTTTTGTTTTAATATTTGGATTGTTTTTCAGGTAAGTTCCACAATCCCTCCCAGGCCATGCATTCTGACAAAGTCCACACAGATATCAATATGCCCTCAAGGCACTGAAGAGCCACTATTAGCTTTGTTTATGTCACTGATTCTGATACAGAAAGATGGAGTCACTGAACATAGCACCTGTGAGTTTTTTTTATAGTCATACACACAAAGAGGCAAATGATTTGTAGCTGCAGAGTAGGGAATTCAGCTAATTGAAGTACTTGCAAACTGAACAAAAGTGGTAGTTTTGTGGAAATCTGAAACAGGAGGCACTATGAATGAGAATAGAGAATAAGATGGAAGACTGACATTTTTAAAGTAATCAAGAAAAAGTTGGTTGTGTTTTAAAATAGTTTGAGAAAAGTTGTCAAAACACCCATACCTTACTGCTTTGTTTTTCCCATTAGATAAGTAGAATTTCTGGTCATTATTGTATTCATTAAAGACTCCCCATCGTAGATGAGCCCATTCATGGACAAATGCCCTTCCTGCAAGAAAATAGTTTAAACACCTGATTACAATAAGAATGGTAAAATTACCTCGGCACACTGAGAGAAAGTAATTCTTCTGAACTTTTATTATGCTTTCTATGTTAACTCTTTAGAGTTTTGATTTCCTTAGAAAGGAAAAATCTAACATGACAAATGTGCATTTCTGAAAAATATGACTACTTTTTTTAGCTCACCTGATGCTAACGAGGTACCTAGTAAATACCAGAAAGTTATTCATATTCAAAGATGAAACAATTGCCCTGTCCTCACATAGCTAGCTCATGGTCTAATGGATGACACACACCATCAGATAACTAAAATCCTTAGCAGTGCTGGTGTAATGACGGAGGTCAGCACACACTGCTATGGGAGTTGGAGGCATCGATAGGGCAGCCAGGGCAGCATCCCCAATAGAACCTTCTCCTTTATGGCTCATTTCTGATTAAACTTCAAGGCCTGCCGACTCCACCTCTGCTCTTTGGCTCTGATCTATTCTCATCTTTCCAGTCTTATTACCACTTACTCTTGAATTGCTGCAATACCCACCCAACTGCCTGCCTTGTTTCCAGTCTTCAATGGCTCCACTATGGTGTTTCAGGGTTAAGTGTGGCTCCTTAACATGGTATATAAGGTCCCTGATGATTCATGCTCTGCTTCTCTCTGCAGCCATATTTCTTGCTGTTCTTTGCCTACTTCCAAAACTCTATAATCACAATGAATTTTTGAACTCCTTTTACTTTCTAGAGTCACACCGTATTCTTTCTCATCTCCGGTCCTTTTCATATATAATTTTTTCTGCTTGGAATACTCTCTATCTATATCTGCCTGGATAAATGCTACTCTTCTTTCAAAATCAAGCTTATATCCACCTAGAAGCCCTGCCCAGACTAGGCCAGGTACCCCTCCTTTACAATATCATTATATTGCATAACTTATCATGTTATATTATCATTGCTGCTTACTTGCTAGTCTCTCACACTTGTCTCCATGAGGACAGGCACCAGGACTTCTTCATTGTCATGTCTGGGCACATAGTGTCTAGAACTTAATAGGCACTCAGTGAGTGTTAAATTTGGATGAATTAGTGACTAAGGTACAACTCAGTTTTTCTGGAATGTAAATTCCTAGGTAGACTGAATTTGGAGGGTTAGGTGAAAGGTTGCATACTGAAGAAGCTCTAGTATCTCACACTAAGGAATTTAGACTTTATTCTGTAAGTGCTAGGGAATAGTCGATGGGCTCCTAAAAGAAAGGGAAGGTTGTGAGGGAGCAGGAGTGGAGTCATAGTACATAAAGGAGAGATTATATAGGAATGACATGTGGTGACTATGATGGCTGGAGTGGGCTCAGGAGTGACATGGGGCAGTTAGGTAAATTAGTTCGACACATTAATTGAGCCATACATTGGGAATTTTCAGTTCCTGTTATGGAGGTGAAATGGAGTGCTAGAGAAAAACAAAGAGGTATGTTTGACGCCTCTTTCTGATAAGGTCCATAAGTACTCTGGTGTAGTTGGTGGTGGTGCATGGAGGCACAAGGGCTCCATGTGTTTGTTTCCTCTGCTTTGCCTATTTAAATGAAGAAAATCTAGGTGGTTCTAATCTTTTTGAGATAATAAAGAAACCTAATACTAGTTATTAGTTAACTTAATTAATTAATACTAATCCCATTTGATTATACTTGGAAAGTACATACTATATATACTACATTGCTTATTTATTTTAATATTTTCTCCAAAGATTGCTCTATATAGCTCATATGTGAATGACAAAGAGTTTATTTTGTGAAGAAAAAATTGGACTTTTTCTTTACAGGTTTTTGAGAGCTGAACTGCAAGGATATTCTGTCTGCTGCTCAAAGTGTGGCCACGGTGAAGCAGTATCGGCATCACCTGGGAGCCTGTTAAAACGCAGATTCTTGAGTCCCAACCCACATCGACTTAATCATCATCTGCATTTTAACAATCTCATTTACTATTTGAATGTGCATCAAAGTCTAAGAGCACTTTGAGTCTCACCATTTGGTTGCTACTAAGAGAATTGCAGGCAGGAAGTCTAATTTGTTCAGGTTTCTCCCCACAGATCCATACAAACCTAACAGTACTATGATAAACAGTTATTTCCTGATAGTAATGATTTCTAAAAATTAAAAATACTATTTTTACACATGTATGCAGAACATGAAGGAGTTAAGTTTCCAACTGAGAAATGTATTGTTCTGAATCCCTTTTTAAGTGAAAGTACATGCTGTAATAGTTTATTTGGCTTAAATGTGCTCACTCAGAAAGATAATGTTCTTTTGATATGCTTTTAATATGAAATTATTAAAATACGAGAAACAGCATAATATTTAATCTCTATACATACCTTGTGGTCCATATTGAGGCAACTTTTTTCCTGCTATAAAGTCAGGAGTGAAATGAATCCTTTCACCTTTTTCTCCACAATTTCCCATCTGTTCAGTATAGGGTTCATCATTACCTGGAGGATTAGATTCAGCAACTAGAACATCAGCCTGAAATTTAAGAAAAAAATTTGATCATTACAAAATTTCAGCAAGTGAATCAACCTTATTCACACTGGAGTATTTTGAAACAATTTCACTTGGTTCTAGAATATTTTGATGAAAAAAATCTAAATCACAGAAGAAAAGTGAATTTGAAAAAAGAACTTGATATTCTCACATTTTTGAAGGTCTCAAGTTTTGGTCTCACATATTCAGGTTTTGTCTTCCATGTTTCAGGAATCAAAATGGCAACATTTTTAAAATAGAATCTTTTTTCTGTAGCTTCAAACAGATATGGAGATGCCTGAGTCACCATGTCCTGAGAAAAAAGAAAACATACAGAGCAAGCACAATTATGACTGAATATAGATAAAGTTACCGATCATTCAAATTTACATCTATATTTCACATTAGAAAAAAACTAATTAATAAAGACCTATTATTTCTCAAGATTAGAAGAGGACATGTGGAAATACTTTTATTAATAATAATAGCTAACCTTTTTTGAGCCCTAATCACCTGCTCTGTGCCACAGTGTAATTGTTGACATTGCACACTCCAGAGGCTGACACTAATCCTGGCTCCATCACTTCTTTTGGGACATCGGGCAATTTCCTTTAGCCTTCCTGAGTCTCGGTTACCCCATTTATAAAATGGAAAATATTACAGCAGCTAGATCATAAGATTGTTGTGAGGATTGAATGAAGTCAAGAAACACTTGAAACCATGTTTACTTAGCAGAAATGCTTATGAAATGTTAGCTGTTAGTTTTATCTCATTTGATCCTTTGAGGACCAATAAACCTTTAAGGGAGAAACTGAAAATCAGAGAGTATAAATCTCAGTGTCTCACACTGAGTACTGGGAGAGAAACTCAAATTAAAATGAATATAACTTCGACATCTACTGATTCCTGTAATAATTTGGGGGCTAACTAAATGTTATTATAGTATTTATTTTTAGTATGGTACAAGTGTCAGATATAAAGAAGTAGCATGATTATATAATTTCTTTTCAAATTATACCTAACTGTGTTTCTCTATAATGAAAGAGCCACAGTGTTAAATTATAAGTGCTTCTGCAGATTACCTGAGATACATTATGACAAGATAGTAGAGAGGGTATTAAAAGAGATTTATTATTGAAAATGCATTGGGTCTACCAAGACTGAAAATCACTCACCACAAAAGCAAGTGTAGACAGAAGAAAGATGAGGGCTAAAGACTGACCCCAGAGAGCCACCAGGATTTAGAGATGGGAAGAGGAGAAATCAGCAAAGGAGACTCATCAGATGCAGCTGGTGCACAGGGAGGACATCAAAAGGCACGTGGTGAGGATGTTTCAGGAAGGAGTGATCATAGGTGTTCGACACTGCTGAGCAATCGAGGAGTGTGAGGATTAAGAACTGACCAAGTATTTGGCAACCTGGGTGAGCCATTTTAGTGGAATGGAGCCAAAAACTCCATATGAGTAATTCCAACTCATTGAAATTGAAAGCGGGAGGTGAGGAAGTAGAGGCAGTGAATAAAGACAACAGTTAGGTTTTTCTATAAATTAAAGGGGAATGGAGAAGTGAAGCAGTAGCTAAAGGAGGACTTCAGGGGAAGGGAGTTTTATTTTGTGTGCATGTTTTTTAAATGGGAACTATTATAGCATATGTATATGCTAATGGGGGAAAAAAAACGATAATGCAAGAGAAAAAAGGGATAATTGCATGAGGAAAGTTTTTCTGGGAGCAGACCAGACTACTTAGACTCCACTGCCTAGTGGGGTTGGCCTGAGGAGCGTAACCAGTTCATCGCTATATAGAGAAGCTGTACTCGGGTCATTGATACAAGGGTGAATCTCCCTTTGCTACTTCCTAATGGAAAAAACTTGGAGAATTTATTTTATTTCTCTGAGCCTCAGTTTCCCATCTATCAAATAGTAATAATAACGGCTGTCTTACTAGTTTTAAAAAGTTCTTGTAATGATTTGCATTTCCGTCTTCCAGAAAAGCCAGGTTTTTATTAATCCCTAGGAGATTTAACATTACATCATTTAAAAAAAAACACTGAGTCAAAGTCATCAAAAAGTTGAAAATTAGTCATAAAACTTTCTGTGTTATTTTATTACTATTCGACTTGTGAAATGTGAATTTTCAGTGTCTCTCAGGAAGAATATTAAGCAGTATGAAATACTTGTCTTCTGTGTTTTTTTTTTTTAATTTTATTATTACTTTCAAGTATACAGTACATTGGTTAGACATTTATATAATTTATGAAACAATCCCTCTGATTGCTCTGTCTCTCCTCTGGCTCTCCACCTAGCCATTACATTAATGCTGACTGCATTCCCTATGCCATGCTCTCCATCTTCATGACCCTCCATCAACTACTAATTTGTACTTATTTAACCCTTCACCACTTTCTCCCAGCTTGCCAACCCCCCCCCTTGTCTTTCATGGTTTAATAGAAACATTAATAAGGGATCTTCATTTTAGAATCTGTTCCTGATTTTGAGACGGTAACCTCATATCCAAATAGTCATTTAAACTTTTGAGGCTTAGAGAAGTTGAGGATGACAGCTTATAGGGCTGGCTGGAAATTTCTTAATGACAGGGATGATATATTGTTCAGCACTGGATTCTTGGTACCTGATATAATGCAGATGCTCTGTAAATATTTGTTGGCTGAATGAACAAATGAATGAATGAATGAATGAAGTAGCAAGCTATCCAGAAGTACCAAGACAGGTAGTTTCCATCCACTGAGGAGACCCCTAGCAGTACTCCCACTGAATATCGTGTGTGTGTGTGTGTGTGTGTGTGTGTGTGTGTGTGTGAGCGAGAAAGACACAGAGAGAGAGAGACAGAGAGCAGAGAGGGAGAGAGGGAGAGAGGGAGATTAAAGAGTTTCATCCTGACTCTCACTCCCTCATTTTATGAAATGAGCTCTCAGGGCTTCTACAAGTAGCATAAGAGCAGGCGCAGGGGATGCGACTGCCGCAGCGCCATCTGCTGGAGAAACATTGGGGGCTGTCCTGCAGAACCAAGAATTTAAAAGCTGACTTAGAGGCGTCCATCCCCACAAGGGCACCAGAGGGAGTCTCCCTTCAAAAGCAGAGTGAGGAATGGCGGGAAAGGCTGAAAAGCCCACTGTAAGATCCTTCAGTTCTGCATTAAGAGGGAGGAACTCACTTTTGTTAGCTACTCCGTTAGAGACTCTGAGCACACTGTTGCCCTTAACTCTAAGAGAAGGAAATGTGGAAACCAACTTATCTCACACCCAACTCATTTAGGACTCATATTATAAAGCCAATTTAATAATTGTTGTAAGAAGTACATTTCTCAGGAGGAAAACCCCCAAAGAGAGAGGTGAAAGCACTCTGAAATCTCTAAAGCACCATATAAATATGAATTACTATTGCCATCAGAGATAAAGAATTTATGCTCTCTTCTTAGCACTGTTCTTAACCCCACTGACTGTCTAGCCAGAGATAGAAACATGTTGGCCACGTTGTTCTCCCACACTTTCCGTGTCTGTTATTCCAAGTGGCTCCTTCATTTTTGCTTAGGCCATTTCTAAGTTTAGAAGCAATCAAAACCTCACTCCAGTTTTAACTGTTGAGAGTTTTCAGAAGATATGAATTTTCCTTTCATCAATGGCAATAATATCTGATAGTCTTCCAGTTAAACAAGTAAGCTTCCCCTCTTGCCTCAACTACTCAAGTCTCTAACCCCAAACTCCTCTTGGTGGTAGAGATGGTTCTTTCTCCAAATTTCATCTTTCTGGCTTTGTTTCTGCTCAAAACAAGGATCATTTGGTGGCAACCCTTGGGGCCCTTGCACTATTAACTTTTGAGCTCACATTCCGGAACTTTGCCCAGAATCAAGCCTCAGAAACAGTCTGTTTGGCTTGATTAAGAAAAATGAACCCTTTCCATCAAGAAGAATTAAAAGGGGGACTGGTGACTGATGGTTATACTTACTATTTATTGAGCTTTTACTATGTACCAGCCACTATGCATGCATTTTTGAAGTTTTTTTTAAATCTTTCAAGATAATTTTAAAGAACATGCAAAAATGTACAGTCCCCATATACCCTTCACTAAGCTTCCCTTATATGCATGCATTGTTAAATTTAATCCTCACAAAATTCCATGAGGAAGGTACTTATTATTATCCCCATTTTACAGACCGGTATTTTCCTCATTACACATTACTGCCTCTGCTTGTGCTATAGCCAGATTCCAAGTTGATCATTCATAAGCCATTTTCCTCTTATTCTTATTTTTTGCTGTTGTGCACAACCTCTCTAATCCCTCCACCTTACAACAGGTAGACACCTCTGCCCAGAACAAGAAGCATCTTCTTTCCTAGTTTTTCCTTCCCCCACAGAAGTAACAAGTAAGGTGAGGCCACTCAGCAACCTGAGAGAGTCCTCTGCACTAGGGCTGATAAAATGCAGTTTCCTCTCATTAAAAGGGTCAGGATTGTTCTTAAGTCAGAGATTTGCATCCTGGGTTCCTATGTTAGGATCATAGAGAAGGGGGTTACAATTAGAATAAAAAGAGAATCTGATATGAACCAATAGTAAAATCAGGCAAAATCCTTTTTGCATTTTACAGTATCTGTTGATTGCAGCTGGCTTTGACTTAGTACAGAACTGAATAATTTTAAATGAAATCATCCACTCTATCAATAAATGTAGACATCATTTATTAAGCACCAACAATGTATGAAACTCTTAGTTATGTGCATTGCATTTATTATCTTCTCTCTCAGAAGAGTTCTAATGGTTAAGTGTTATGAGTTCTATTTTACAGCTGAAGAAACTGAGACTTAGACATAAAAAAATAACTTGCTAGTATCACGCAGCTGGAGTTAGAGAACTCACATTCACTCTATTACATTACACTCAATATTTTTTAAAGAAGCATGGCTTTTTTAAAACTTACCTTTATTTGTTGAATGAGTGTTTCGTCTTCTGGCACATTAGGGTCAATTGCAATGACAATGCCTTCATAGCCATTATTATTCAGCTGAATGAGTGAATTGCTCAGGGACCCTTCCAGAAGGTGAAGGACCAAGATGAAAACAGAACTCTTAAATGAGCCCATCTTTGTACATCTCCCTTTGATTATTCTCTTGAAAAATGTTGGTTTTAGAAGCATCTTTCTTTACCCTACTATATATAGACACACATTTTTCCAAGTTATCAGAAGTGGTTTATCACAGAACTTTAACCCATGACCCCAAATTGTTTCGCTATTGCATTTGTCTCCAATATGAGGAACTGTAACAATGCCTTAGTCTTAAGTTCTGTGTACTTTTAAATGTTTTATCTGAAAGGATCATTAGCCTTATCTTCACCTATGCCAGATGCTGTCAAAGAGGGTGGGGCGCCCACCTTCATTTCTCTGGAAGAACTCACAGGTGACAAGCAGCTTGACCATTGAAAGATGTTTACTTCCTACAAATGTTTGCCTAGCTAGGTATACTGGCCCACCCAACACAACCCTCCACACCCTGCCTTTCCCAGTGGAGGCCTGGCTGTTCTGTGTATTCAATAAGTATATTCATTAAGTGTAAACAATATATACAGTTATCTCTCATGGTGGTCACTATTTTTATCCTCATCGATCTTGACATAACCTCCATACTTCTTGGTGCTCCCTTAGACAATCCACTTGTACAAAAAGCATTAGCAAGCAGCATAGATATTATTGAATATTTTATACTGGAGAGAAAAGGTAAAAATTTATATCTCACTGTGCAAAGCAAACCTCTTCAAGTTTCCTCATCAGACTTCTGTTTCTCTTTTCCATAGCTCCTATTGCTCAATAAAATTCAAATTAACAACATTATATTACTTTAGTGAAATTAAATATCTCTAAGAACATGAATTATGGACTGCCAGCTACTGAATAGACACTTTTAAGTTTGCCAAACCTCAGATGAAAACTCGAATTGGTCCACCACTTTCCTTTATTCAAATTACTTGAAATATCCCTTTATCTCATGACTTCATTTGATCTTCATGTGGTGGTGAACATCAGTTTCATCTTTTCTGTCCCTTTTCTTTGACCTTGGCTCATAAAAATTAAATTAGTACTAACTGCTAATAACTAGTACTTATTGCTTACGTATATAATGTTTAAGCAATCAGAAGTGAAGCATTTGAAATAGAGCGGAAAGTACTCAGTTATAAAGTGGTTGTCCAGATGATCCAATAATTTATATAAAAATAATTTATTTAATGCTTATTGAATAAATGTATGCATTTATTATACATATGACATAAAAATTTTAGGTTCTAAAATATCTCAACCCCCCAACTATGTGTCTTTCCTGGGTTCCCTAGAAAACAGAGCTAAGGCAAGCCTATGTGCTATTGATTTGAGAGTTTAATCTCAGAGCAGTGAGAATAACAGAAATGGGAAATGAGTTAGGGAAAGCTGAGAAGCAATGAAAGGTCAAGTGTTGCTACCGTGGCTATTGTGGTACAATGAGGAGACTCAGCAGGTCAGCAGGTCAGCAGGTCACCCTGCTGGTGCACCTGCCCTGCCATCTGGGATGTCTCCTAACAGGCTATACAAAGAAAACATGCTTTAGAACAGTCCATTTGAGGGAGAAAGGGAAAGTGTTTTGCTACTTTTCATCTCCTGCAGGTGGTCAACTCTCTTGAACTTCCTGGCTGTGTCAACCAGCCCCTTCAACAGCTCTTGAAAAGAGAGATTCTATGCGTTGTGGTATAGGAGAAGCCAAGGATTTCAAGTGGTACCTTGCTGGCGTCTGGCAGTGGAACCACTCAGGCCTCACAAAGATTAGATGACTGAGAGGGAGCAAATTACTGAGGGCTCCAGATTAAATGGAGTCAAGAAACTTAGGGTAGTTCAATAAGATGAGTCCAATACAACTAACTGCTTGAACTGCTCAAATCCCACTCATGTCCTTTCATCATATCTAGCTACAATATTATATACTTTGCATTTTATTCTGAGCACAAGCTGTCTCACTTTTTCCCTGAAAGTACAGATCCAGTCTTCATAGAATCTCCTTCAAAGTGGCATAATCTCCTAAAATACCTAAAACAAAAGAGTTATTGAAATAAATTGTAGTGCTTTTATAGATAACAGATAATTTATTGAATGATCTCCCACTAAATTACAATTGTGCTTTTGTTGTGAATGAGGTTCCTACAAATGTTCAGGTCTGTTTTTGGACTCTATTCTGTTCTACTGTCTATGTGACAATCTTTACCTCAATATTATATTGTCTTGATTACTGCTGCTTTGTTAAATCTCGATATCTGGTAGTGTAAACACTTTAGTTTTTCTTCAAAATAATTTTGGCAAATTTAGATTCTCATTTCAATATAAAATTTAGAATTAGCTCATAAATTTCACCAAAAAAAAAATCTGCTACATAGATTTGGATACAATTTCATTGAATTAGTTTGGGGAGAATTGGCATCTTGATAATATTGAGTCTTTCAATCTATGGACATGGAGTATCTCTTCATTTTATTTAAATGCTCTCAATTATGTTTTATAGTTTTCAAGGTGGAGGCCTTGTACATCTTTCATTAGATTTATTTCTGGGTTTTTGTGGTTTTTTGGTGTTGTTATAAATGGTGTTTTTATAAAATTTTATTTTCTAATTGGTTACTGCTAGTATATAGAAATATAATAGAGTTTTATGTATTGACCTCATAATTAGTAAGCTTGCTAAATTTACTTATTTCTAGTGCATACTTTTTCTTGGATTTTATGTTTTTAATCATGTAATGTGTGAGAAATAATATGCTTACTTCTTTCTTTCCAATCGTACAACTTCTATTTTATTTTCTTATTACACTAGCTCTCACCACCTGAAATTTTTGAATGCAGGTGGAGAGGATCATATCTTTTTTCTTGTTTTCAGTCCCAGATTGAAAAGCATTCTATATTTTACTATTAAATATGCTATTATCTAGAGATGTTTTATAGATATCATTATCAGATTAAGAAAGTCTTCTTCTATTCCTAGTTTGCTAAGAGGTTTTTTTTTTTAGAGCATAAATAGGTGTTGAATTTTATTAAATGCTTTTTATGCATCCATTGACGTTATCATGTGAATTTTCTTTTTTGTTCTAGTAATGCGGTGACTTATTTTACGAAATCAACCTTTCATTCCTAGAATAAATCCTATTTCATCATGATGTGATATCTTTTTCAATTTACTAATGTTTTGTTTAGGATTTTTGCACCTATGTTCATGGGAGAGATTTTTCTTACTTTTCCTTTCTTGTAATGTCCTTGCCAGGTGTTAATACCAAGGCTGTCTGACCTCATAAAATAAGTTAGGAAGTCTTTCCTCTTTTTCTATTCTCTGGAACAGTTTGTTTAAAACTGATATTATTTCTTCCTTAAATTTCCTTTCTGACTATTGCTTTAGCTTCCTCGTATAAGTTTTGATATGCCATATATTAATTATCATTTAATTCCAAATATTTTCTAACTTCCCTCTTGAGTTCTTTTTTTCAGCATATGGGCTTACAGAAGTGTTTTGCTTTTGGAGATTCTCTTGTTAATCTATTATTGATTTCCAGTTTAATTCAAAGGTAGTCAGAAAACACACTCTAAGATTTAGATCCTTTGAAACTTGAGACTTGCTTTTTGCCTCAGTTTATGGGTCTACTTTGGTAAAATTTTCCATGTGCTTTTGAGAAAAAAATGTATATTCTGTAGTTGATGAGTATAGTGTTCTATATAAGTTAAGCCAAGTTGTTTAGTTATGTGATTCAAATCTCTATTTTTACCATTTCTTGTCTGCTTCTTCTTTTATTTACTGAGAGAGCTGTGTTTACTTCTACAATTATGTTTGTGAATTTTTCTATTTCTTTTTTTTAGTTCTATCAACTCTTGCTTTATATATTTAATGCTATGTTTTTGGTGCACGCAAATTTAGGATTGTTATATAATTATCATTACAAAAATGTCTTTTCTATCTCTAATAGGATCACTTGCATCAAATCTACTTTTTAGGATTTGGTAACTATGGTAAACTGGTTTTTTTAAAGATTGAAAAATTAAAACGAAACAAAAAAATACAACACAGCTAACACAACGCCCGGCACATAGAATTTATTAAGTAAACAAAATATCTTTACATTTCTCCTTCCCTCCCACTTACACAAACCTTCGTCTTGGAGGGAGAGATAGAAGAGGTGTTAACAAGATGGAGAAAGCTGGGGCTTTACACTAAATGGCATCAAGTAAGAATGACCAAAGAATATTTTAAGGACATTGATGTTTAAGAATCAATTTTAAGCTGTTTGCTATGCAGTACTTCAGTATGACTCCTGCTTTTAACCTCAATTCATGACTTCCTTTAGCAATGGTAATAAGGCTATGAGGAAACAAGTATTTATATATTATTGATGAGAGAAAAATTGATACAAATATTTTAGAGAGAAATATTCATCAAAATTTAAAGGTGAGCATCTTTTAACATAGCAATTCCACTTTTAGGAATTTACCCTACAGATATACTCGCACAGGTGTGCAAAATTACGTACATGAGGAACAAACTCACACAGATATATATGATTATATGTACAAGGGTATTATAATTTGTCCCTCAAAGCCTACTTTGTAATAGCAAGAAACTGAATTACCCAAATGTCTATTAATAAAGAAATAAATAAGCTTATTTATTTAATATCTATTTTATATGTCACATCTTACTTAAACATTTGTACTTTTTATAATAGTATTACTTTTGTAATTGAAATAAATTTATACATAAAAATAAAAATATTAGACTAAAGACTATCAATTTGAAATCCTAACATATTATCATAAGAGTGGTAGTCCTGTCTTCTCTACTCTTAATTTCTATTCTTTCTTTTTTTTTTTTACTTTACTTTTTCATTTCACTCTCTTTTTTCGCTTTTATCTTCTTCAGACTTTTGCTTCTTCTTTCCTATATTGGGGTGAAGTAAGGTCATGTCAATTTTAAGAAAGGTTTCTTTTGGATGTTTGTTCATTTGTATTGCTTCGGTTCTGCAGAGCCAGGGAGGTAAAAAGCAATTGCCCACTGTACTGGGTAGCTTCCTCCTTCTTGTTCCCTTGAGGTAATTGTTCTCAGAAAGCAGCTTTCTGATAAGACTCAGCAGCCTGTAGTGAGAGGGAGTTGGAAATAAAATTGGCCACCATCTGGGTCACTCCCCACCCATTCCAGGAACCCTCTTGCTGATAAGATCTAGGCATTCTAAGTGCAGGAAGGATTTATGAAGGGGGTTATTCTTTTTGACCTTTGAGTACCAGCTCTAATTACCTCCATGGTTACAAGCATCTGTTTCTGTGCCCTCGACTACTTCTCACTCTACCTTCATGTACCCTGTAATCTGTATCCCTAACTTTCATATCTTATTCTGTCTTTCTCTTGGCCTTATCTGTGGTTTTTTTTTCACTTCTTATGACAAATACACAATAAATCAGATTCCCATTTCTTCAGAGACCACTACTCATCCCTCTTCTCTCCTGCTTCTACTCCCTGTATCCCTGTAATTTACATTCACAGATTGTAATACAGATCTTAACACGTAATGCAGTGTCCACTCAACTTTATATTCATTTCTCTTTATTTTTTCACCAGTCGGAATTTCTACCAGCCTTATGAATCCAGTCCTCTAATATGGACCATCTTTATTTTATTTAAAATATTTTTTCTCAACTTTATTTAAATCAAGCTTAGTTTTGTGTGCCTTCCCATTAAGGCCCCTTTTTCTCATATTCATGTATCAAATATCCTTATGAATAAACCCTTGCTCTTCCTTTGTATAAAGCAAGGTTTCTCAATCTCGGCACTATTGACATTTTTGGCTGAGTAATTCTTTGTTGGGACTTTCTGTGCATTGTAGAATGTTTATCAGCATCCCTAGCTTCTACCCACTAGATAACTCCCTTAGCTGTGATAATCGAAAATGTCTGCAGACATTGCCAACTGTCCCCTTAGAGGGTCAAATCACCCCTAGCTGAGAACCATTGCTATAAAGCTTGTTAATGGGTAAGGATACAAAAATTTGTTCATATTAAGTTTCTCTTGGGGTGAAATTTGTATACAATAAAATACACCAATCGAGTGCAAACAGATAATTAATTTTGAAAAATGTATACACCCATGTAACCACCCTCTCAATCAATACATATAACATTTTAATTGTTCCAGAAAGCTCCTTTGTGCCCCTTCCAGTCAACTTTCACACTTTTGCTTTGAGGCAACCAGTGTTATGAATTTTATATCCAGAGATTAGTAGTGTTTTTGAGCTTCTTATAAATGGAATCATACAACACGTGCTCTTTAGGTTAATATAATGCTTTTGAAATTCATGTATGTTGTTGCATGTATCAGTTTGTTTCTTTTTGTTACTGAGTGGTATTTTATTGTGAATTCATTCAAATAGCAACATTTATTTTATCCATTCTGTAGATAAAAACTTGGTTGTTTACAATGTGGGGCTATTATGAGTAAAGTGGCTATAAGATTTCCTGAACAAGTCTTTTGGAGGACATACCTCTTCAACTCTCTTAAATGGAACACTGGGTCCAGGGTTAGATATAGGCATAACTCTTAAGAAATTGCCAAACAGTATTCCAAAGTGGTTGCACACTCACCAGCGTAAGACAATTCCAGTTGTTCTACATCTTTGCTCACATTTCATATTGTCAGTCTTTATAATTTAGCTGTTCTAGTGGGAATGAAGAAGTATTTCATAATAGTTACCATTTTCAGTTTGTCAGTGACTGATGGCGTTGATTGCCTTCATATATGCTTATTAACATATATGTGTCAAATGTCTGTTCAAGTCTTTTTATTACTGATTTATAATATATTTATGTATTCTGGATATGACTTCTTTGTCAGATATGTGTTGTGAATATATTCTTCCATTCTGTAGCTTGCCTTTTCATTTATTAATGGTGCCCTTTGATGAACATAAATGTTTAGTTTTAATGCAGTCCAACTTATTTTTTTATGCTTAGTGTTTCTTTTGTTCTAAAAAAATCTTTCTACACTATAGCTGTGAAGATATTATCTTATTTTTTTAGAAGTTCATATCTTAAGTCTTATATTTATATCTATGATCCATCATGAATTCCTATTTTATTAAGATAAAAATAAAATTGTTTTACCAAATATATGTTTGGTTTTACCAACATCAGTTATTGAACAGAACTCTTTTACCCACTGAGTTGCCTTCCCCTATTGACTTGCACATGCCTTTGTAGAAAATCTATTGACCATATGGTGTCAGTCTATTTCCATAGTCTACATTTAGAGATATGTTTTGTGGCCTTGCACATGATCTAATTTGATAAATGTTACATGAGTACTTAAAAAGAATGTGTACTCTGCAGTAATTGGTTTTATAAATGTCAAGGTCAAATCCATTGATAATGTTGTTAAAATATTCTTCATTCTTACTGAGTTTTCTATCTAGATATTCTTCAGATATTGACAGTGAAAGATTTAAATCCCTAAGTTCGATTGTTGATTTGTCTATCTCTAGTTCTGGCATTTTTTGCTTGTTTGTTTCTGATATTTTGAAGCTCTATTAATAGGTACATTTGCATTTAAGATTCTTGTATCTTCTTGAATTTATTTTTTTGCTATCATGGAATGACCCTCTTTTTCTCTCCTTTCTCAAGGTCTGTTCTGTCTTATAGTAATATACTAACACCAACTTCTTATGCTTAGTGTTTGCAAGATATATCATTTTTATTTTTTCATTTTCAACTTCTATGTCTTTATATTTAAAATGCATCTGTTTTAAATATCACATAGTTGAGTCTTGCTTTTTTATCAGTCTGCAAATTTTCACTTTTTAGTTGAAATGTTTAGTTCATTTATCTTTAATACAGTTATCAATTTAGCTGGCTTTAGTCTACCATCTTGCTATTTGATTTCTGTTATTCCTGTTTATTCTTTGTTCCTTTATTGCTCTTTACCTGTCTCTTTTGTGTTAAGTAGGTAGTTTTCGGGTAGTGTTCCATTTTATTACATTTGTTAGCTTTTTAGATACCCTACTTTATTATTGATAAGTGCCAAAGGGATTGCAATATACACCTTTAATTCATCCTAGTCTACCTTGAATTAATATTATACCACTTTATGTATAATGTAAGTAACTTTCAACAGTATAATTTTATTTGTCACCTTTCTGTTCATTCTGTTCTTATTGTCATGTATGTTACTTCTTTGTGATTAATACCGTAATATATTTTTTTGTGTGTGTGTTTTTGCTTTAAACAGTTAATTGCCTTTTAAAGGAATTGAGTAAAGGAAACCAACGATTTATTATATTTACCTACCTATTTACCATTTCCAGTGATCTTCCTTTCATGCTATAGATCTATATTTCCACTAGACATCATTTTCCTTCAGCTTAAAAAGATTCCTTTGGTATTCTTTGCTAGTGAAAATTATTTCAGCTTTTATTTATCTACCTTCATTTTTAAAGATATTTTTGCTTAATATAAAATTCTGTATTGACAGATTTTTCTTTTAGCACTCTAAGATGTCATTTTGTTATCTTCTGGCCTCAATTGTTTTGAATAACAGTCATCATTTCTATGATATACTAGGTGTTATTTTCTTCATATAGATCTTATTTTAGGTTAACTGAGGATTTTACATCTGTAAGTTGATAATTTAAATCAATTTTGAAATTTTTTATCTGATAATTTTAAAATATTTTTATGCCCAATTTTTGCTTCTTCTATTTCTGGAATTGATTTACATGTACACTAGACTGCTTGATTATATCCCACAGTCCTTTTTGCTTTTCCATTTTTTTTTTAAACGAAATGCTTCATTTGGATGCTTTCTATTTTCCTGTCTTCAAGTCATCTCATCTTTTTTTCTATAGTGTCTGTTTGTTGTGAATCCATTACGAAATTTTTTATATTTTGTACTTTTCAATTTTTAGGATTTTCATTTGTTTCTTTTTAAAGAATTTCCACATCTTTCCTGAATTTCCTCTTCTATTAATCATATACTTATCTTTTTTCTGTAATTTCTTTATAAACTCATTGTCTGCTAATCCAAAATCTGGTTAATTTTTGTATCTTCTTCTACTGACACATTTTTATTCTCATTAATTATGGGACATGTTTCCTGCTTGTTGGTGTGTCTATTAATTTTTTATTATATACTGGATGATATGTTATAGAAATTGTATAATGTTATCTTCCTCTGAGGTATGTTATAGCAGTAGTTAAATTATTGGTGAATAATCATCTTGATTCTGTGGAGACATGATTTTAGGCTTTGTCAGAGCAGATCTATTTCAGTTTTGCCCTTTGTTTTAGGATATAACTCTTAGTCTGGGGACATGGCCTTTACCCCTAATGTGGCCCTTCTGAAGTTTCAGTAGAAAAACCAGGTGCTTAACAAACTCTCTAACTTGGTTGGGGTTAAACCTTAAACTTTTTCTCCCCCAAACTGGGCAGTTGCTAAAATCTCTGTTCAGCAATTTTAGTCTCCAATCTCTTGTTTTCCATTAGATTATTTTTGCAATATAAGACCCAATCAAAGATTGAGAGGATACAGTTTTGGGAACTTTCTCTTTGGCGGTCTCTTCCTTTCTATGATTTCCTCCCCCAATTTCCAAGTGCTTTGGCACCCCAGGACTCTTACTTCTGGCTTTTTAACCTAGTAGACTGCTGTATTTTGCTTGGGTTCTATCCAGATGCTCTAAGTAAACTGGGACTGCCTTTAGGGAGAAAAGCTTTTAAAATGTGGATCTCACCTAGATTGCTTGCCTTTTTTCAAGGGTCATATCTCTTCCAGTTTCTACCTGCTTTTGTTGGTGTCCAATGCTTTCAAAGAGTGTGTTTTATATCTTTTTCCCCAAGAGTGATAACTGTTATCAGCAAAAGGATTAGTTTGATATGAGCAACTCTGCCATTAGTGCAAATGGATTTGTCACATTAAGTTTTAAATGAATAATATTTTTAGAGACCAACTTTTCTAAGAACAATTACAATATAACAGAAAGCAAACCTAAAAGCAAATTTTTTTTGGTAGACTTTCTGATACTAACATGCAGGTAAAAAGGTACTTTTGGAGCAGTCAACAGTGCATACACAAAAAGCAATCAGTATATAGGCTATATCAACTCATCCCCTAAAAATCTTCTATCTCCTGCTTCTATTTCTCTCTCATTTAAATTTAACCTTCTTTTCCTCTAAATAAATATCTTCCTACATTTACCATATATTTTGTCTGATGCTACACTTCCTCATAACCACTGAATATTGTTTATTGTATATACTTGATGAAATCAACCTTTCTACTCTGCTATAATATATTTCAGTTCATCACTTTAGCATCCTTTATCCTAGTTGTGCCTCTTCCAATTCACTAATTCCAGACTCAAGTCTATTTTTTCATCCTTGCACCTCCAAGACGAAAAAAAAAGCAAAAACGAAAACAAAAACAAAAAGCCAACAATCCTGTTTCTTAAAGCGAGACCTAGTCTCCTGCTAAATGATCTTGAAAAAGTTAAATATTTCTAGGCATAATCCCCAGCATCTTCTCACACCTTTTAAAATAGATAGGAGTGAAAGAGCAGTAAGAGAACCTGTCTGTACTCTTATATAGCTCTGTCATTAAACAACACAGTTTTTTGAATTAGTCACTTAAAACTCCATTCTCCTGTTTGTAAAATGAGGGTAATATCTGATGACTTAAAACCTACCAAACTCCATCTCAGTATTTTACCAACCCATTGAAACTACAGACAAGCAAATTCCAAGCTAGCAGGCATTAGAGAGAGGAGAGACTAACAGCCAAGTGGGTACTTGATATTTTCCATCTGTGAAAATTTAGGCACTCTGAGACTTAAAATGTACTAGTCCAGACCTGGGGATGTAGCATGAACCGCAAGGAGGAAGCCTAGTTGGAGAGATTTGCTGGTTGTTTTTCTCCCCAGAACTGCTCTAAGTCTCTTGCTCAAGACTTCACACTCTCTGTCTCTTTTTCTTATTGCCCCAATTCCCCACAATTCCCTCCCCACTTCCTGAAAACTTAATCTAATTTTCGCTCTTAATTGATCTTGGTTGTAAAATAGATCTATTCTACATTATTATTTGTAGTTACCTAATAAAGTTTTAACTTCTTTAATATACAAAGCAAATGGTTCTATTGTTCAAGTATATCTTTTAAAACTAAGAGAAGTAAAATTAGATGGAAGATGATTTTTATTTCCTTGTGACCTATGTTTCCCTCTCTCTATTTGCCCCCACCCCATAAGTAAATAACCCTTAATACAGGAAGGATTTCTAGAATTTTATTTAAACAAAAAACAGAATCAGTTAATCATTTGTAAAGGTCGGTCTCTCTCTTCTTTGGTTTAAATTTAATGAAACTATGTAGCCTATGTATGTATTAAAATAATTTTAGAACTATGTCTTTCATTTTTTACTTAAAGCCTCATGAGAGCTATTACCATTTTCACTGAATAACACCCAAGACAATAACTTGTAAAGCTGGTTTGATGAGAGTAGAAACTTATAAAACAATAAATTCAATAGACATCTTACAAAACTGGTGTCAAGGGATAAGAGTAATACCCACATTTTAAGGTTAACTTTCACAATGAACAAAAATCTCTGAGCATTAGCTGTGGGATTTGATCTGTAGTATAGTTAACCCAACGGCTAGAGGGAAGGAATTTTACAATAGGGGCTTCCTATATAAAGTGCAAATTGATCTTTAGTTATAAATAAGCAATCTATTCTGAACATATAAGGAGAAAGAGAAATTAATTAAAGTAACTAAACAATTGCTTCATACAAAGAGTTATACTATATCATTCAGACTTAACCTTTTCTCTAATTGAGTCTATTTTTCCTTTTCAATAAAACAAGCTTTTCTTGACTCTTCGATTCACTTTGACCTTGCCTTTTTTGCCTTTAAAGACATTATCTTGGAGAACAGTTTTTATTATTTTGTCCATAGCCTGAGTTTAAGGGTTTTCTAATTTCCCCCCAAAACAAGTGTTATAAAACATTTTGTCATGTAATTTACCATGTAAAAATCTGATCTGAATTATGCAAAAATTCAAAGCATTTTTAACAACTTTGATGTTAATTTGTTTTTATTGCTATGTTTTTGTAGAGTGCAAAGGGCATGGGTACTATATCTAAGAAGGAAGGTACTCTCTGCATTCGTTCATAGTCATTTTGTTCCATTCTCATTTTTTGTCTGCTCCCTTTTTCCTGTTTACAGTGTGTTACAACTATAGTGAGGCAAATGATTCCTATCAAACCCATTGCTGTTAAAACTCCTTTCAATATAAGACAATCTCTGGCAAGCACAGGAGTAGAATTTGGGGGAATAAAGAGCGATGCCTGGATGATGTTAGATACTGGAGATTTTAAAGAGTTCCTATCTATGGTTCTTATTGCCACATAAATCCTGTGGCTTTCTTGTGTCTCTCCACCAGGTTGATATTCAGGTTCATTTACGAAGAGCTTTAGTGAGAATGTAAATATCTCCTTGGTGCCAGCTTGTTGAGGATTTAGCTTTGATATATTCACTAAAATGGCATTGTTAAAGTCATCTTGAATATTCTGTAAACTTTTACTCATTCTTATTTTATAGCTGTTAGCTGAAATTAAAAAATATAAATGGGAAGGTTAGTCACTTTAAGTAAGTTTTCTAATTTATTATAAATGATTATTGAGAATAGCAACAAAAAATTAAAATACCTAGAAATAAATCTAACAAGAAATATGGACACGAACAAAACTTTAATACACTACATAAGAACTCATATTAAAACCTAAACAATAGGAAAGACGTGGTTTTTTTGAATAGTAAAATTCAGCATAATAAAGATATTTCTTTATTGTATAAATTTTATGTGATTTTATTAATAATACCTCTAGTTTTGACTTAACAAGCTTATTGTAAAGTTTAAATGGAAAAATCATCAAGATTGGCCATAAAAAGTCTAAAAAATAGCAACGTAGAAGGACTAACCCTATCAGATATAAAAACACTGTAATGTTTTAATAACTAAAAAATTGCAGTACTGGCACATGAATAAACATGTCAAAAATAGGCCAAAATACATTCAGGAATTTAGCATATAATAGAAATAGAATTCAAATTAATGGGGTAAAATACAAATTTCTTGATAATGGTGTTGTGACAATTAGGTAAAAAGCTGGAAAAAATAAAATTCATACTACATATCTATTTTTTTAGGGTAAACTTCAAAGTGATAAAAACGTTTATGTAAAAAATAAAAATATTAAGTATTTAGTAGGAGACAATGGATGAATTCCAGTATAATCTTAAAGTGGGAAAGGTTTTTCTAATCAAGATTCAAAATTCAGAAGCCATAAACAAAAAAATTGGTGAATTTGAAAAATGTCTACCTGGGGAAAAAACCTCCAAAGCAAAATATAAACATAAATATTAAGTGGCAAAACTATTTGTAACTTAAATCAAAGGTAAAGTTTAGTTATGTTAATACCTGAGTGGCTTCTCTTATACTAACTCTCTAGCAGGTAATAGATATAAACTCTGAAGAAAGAAAAAAAAAAAACATTGATGCACTGGACTCAAATAAAAAAACACGCAGAAAACTGGAGGAGATATAACCCTTGAAAGAAGAGAACCAGACAGGGAATGATTTATATTTATTTAGCTATTCTTCTGAGTGCACTTACCACTCTGGTATACATAGCAATGATACAAAAAGCCACTATCTTATTAGTCTGAGAAGTCAGAGGACTAAGTGTGGGTTTCCCAGAATGGTTGAAAATCGAAGGAGCCAGAGAGGGACAGACCTAAGATATGTGTATTAACTTCTATTAAATCATTTGAAGACCTCTGAGTTATGCATGTTTGGGTGAAACATCAGGAGCTGAAGGACAAAACAACAGTTAGAAGGCTGAAAATTGAACAGTTTTATGCTAATTCCCACCACAGAGGAGAATAGAGTTAGGAGTATGAGTCTTGCTACGTTAGAGGAGCTTGACAAATACCTAGAGATGTCCCTTAAAACACTGAAAAAGTCACATCTTAAAAAAAAAGATTGTGTCCCTAAATTAAGAGATATTCCCAAGGATTAAGAGCAAAACCAAAATAGACAAATCCTAGCCAAAAGTAAAATCAAGCCTCCTCAAATTTGAGGTGATCCAAGGTATCTACTCAAAACATTTCAAATTCTTTAGGGAAATATAACAGATTCCAGAGTGTATAATTTGCTACCACATGTCCAATATATAATTTAAAAAATTACTAGCCATGTAAAGACGATGTGATACATGGTCAAGAAAATATCAGCAAATATAAAAGTCACAAGTAACTGAGATTTGAAATTAATAGTCAAGGACTATAAAACAACCATGATGGGTATGTTATAGGTCTACAGGAAAAGTTGGATATAGTGAATGAAGAGATGGAAAATTTGAGGGGAGATGTGGAAACTTTTAAAAATAAGAAATGGAAATCCTAGAAATGGAAAAAACTACAATGAAAAAATTCATTTGAGAAGATTAAGATCAAATTGGACACAACAGAAACAGTAATCAGTAAACTTGAAAGCAGTTTCATGAAAATCATTCAAACTGAGGCAATCAGAAAAAAGTGATAGAAAAATTAAAAATAATCTCAGTGATCTTTGAGATCCACTGATATCCATT
>NW_006441955.1:31015912-31044333 GCF_000325575.1 Pteropus alecto | reverse complement strand
ATAATATAATATAATATAATATATGATATGATATAGTATAGTATAGTATAGTATAGTATAGTATAGTATAGTATAGTATAGTATAGTGTAGTATAGTATAGTATAGTATAGTATAATATAATATTTACTCAGGAAGGAAAGAATTTTTAAGGATAATATTTTGAATGTTGGTTCTATAGGAACATGATGAAGATGTCACAGGAAGCAGTGTGAAAGTCAGGCTGTTAGGCAGATAGGGAAGATAGGGCTGGGAAGGAGCTCTAAGAGTGGTGCTTTTCATGGTCTGGCTCCACTCTAAAAGCCCTGCACTGGCCCCTGGCATTAGAACCTGGCCTCTCTCTGCTCTCACCTACACTGGTCTCGACAGCCTTTTAATACTTGTAGCTCCCACAGTCTGAACCATAAAAATGGCTTTTTGACCATTTTGTGCCTCTTTTCTTTACAGGATTATATGTTCTTGGAGAACAATGACCATCTTAAATTATATCTATATAGTGTTTGGCATTGTGCTGGGCACATAGTAGTTGGCTAGTAAATAATATATTCTCACTTTAATTTTTGGAAAAAGCATAAAGGAAATTAACTTTATGGCAGGATACATATCATGCTTGGTACTCAATTTTAACAATTATTTACCCCAGACTTTTAATAAAAACCAAGTAACCCATTTCCATAATGCCTAGTCCATATACATGTGACCCTTAAATGATGCAGGGGTTGGGGGCACTGACCCCCGCACAGTCAAAAACCACATATAACTGCTGACTCCTCTAAAACTTAACTATGGTATCCATAGTTTCAACCAACCATAGATCAAAAACAGTAACTGCAATGAGCAGTTGAGAAACCTCGATTGGAAAAGTGAAAATACTGTTTTTGATCCACGGTTGGTTAAATCCATAGGTGCAAAATTTGTGGATATGGAGGGTCAACTGTATTGAAAAAAATCTGTGCATAAGTGGACCCACACAGTTCAAATCTGTGTTGTTCAAGGGTCATCTGTATATTTCCACACATAATGGTGATCTGGTAATGTTTTATTTATTCCATGTCATTGGTCATCTTTTCTAGGATATTGTGTAAGGTGAAGAGCTGGTACCTGGATATATACTAATATGTTTATGCATATGTGAGATGTTTATTTATTGCTAACAAGGTTTTTAAGAATATATAGTCACATTTTAATAATTGTAAAGCCAGAGACATACACCCGTTGCTTCTCTGGCCATAGTGGTGAAGAAAACACCTTCCTAGACAACAATTTGTGAAAAAAAAAAGGTAATGAAAGCACATGCTTGAGTTAAAAGGGTACCTTCTTGCTAGTTGATCTACTCATGGTTACTTGGTCTACTTGTGGCTAGTTGGCCAATTTTACCATTGCTGAGTGATCTCAGCAACTTAATACACATCCAACTATTCCTTCCATAGATCTTTTTTGGTCTGAAGTTTTTATAGTATAACAAGTTTGATCTGCTTCAATCTTTTTGCTCATCAGTGAGGTCTCTCTAGTAGAGTAAAGGTCTCTCTATTCCCTTCTAATGCCCTTTATGACATCAATTCTATCCTGTAATCCCATTTGGTTCTATATAGTCTTTTCAAGCCATAAATAACCACTAATTCCACACATTGACTTTCTTTCTACTCTTTCTATACATAGTGGTATAGATGAAATTACTGGGGCTCTTGAAAAAGAATAGTTCCCAGTAGTAATGGGAGTCTGAGCTTCAGTTTGCCTCTTTTAGCACACTACCGTGCTTCTGAAGCAGTGGAGGAAAAGAGAAAATACTAGGTAGCAGGCACCACTCTTATCTTCAAATAGAGATGGGAGGGAGTGTTTGTGGCTTCTTACTCCAAATAAGAAGGTGGAGAAGTCTCTAACAATGCAAACCCAGGAGTCCAGGAAACTCACTGGGCATACTTTCTCTTCCTTTGCTGATTTCATATGTGTTTTCTCATTTCTTCTATACAATGCCTTACGAAGGAGATAGTTTTAGTCCTGTTTTCCATATAAGAAAACTGAGGCGAATAGAATTTAAGCAACCTGCCAAAGATCAAAAAGCTGAATTAAAGCCAGAGTAGGAATCATTTTTTTCCTGATATCTAAGTTACAGCTATCTCTACTCTACAAGGGCCATATTCCATCCCACAGTTTTAATTGTTTCACATCTCCAACCTTTTTTCTTTACTACATTTTTAGAATAACTGAGTTTATTTATTCAACAATTCACTCATCCATCCATTCATTCAATAACTCTTTCGAGGTCATATGCTGTGCCAGTAATCATGGACAAAGCAGTATACCTCATGGAATTTATAGTCATATTAATAGACATATATTTACAAATTGTGATTAACATAGGAAGGGAAAAAGGACAGGGTTCTATGAAAGAAGATAACACAGGTACATAATTTAGTATTATCAGGGAAGTTATGTTTAAAAGTTTCCTAAAATATGCCTAAAAGTCAGCCTGGTAAAGAGTAGAGGTCAGAATATCACAGGCAGAGGAAAGAGGTTGGGTAAAAACTCTGAGGTGTGGAAGAGCTTTGCAAGTTAGAAAAACTTAATTAAAGCAAGGAGGAGAGCAGTTTGAGATGAGACAGGAGAGAAGTTCTTGCTGGCCATTGTAGTGGTTTCAGAGTTTAATCTTACAGACTGTGGGGAAGCAGGGCACTGACGTGATCACATTTGCTCTTTAACAGGTCACTCTGGCTGCTCTCAGTGAAGAATGAATTCAAGCCCAGTAAGCAATGAGGCCATTGAGACAGCCATTGCAACAGTTCAGATGAGAAAAGATGGCCGTTTGGGCTGGTGACAGCAGTGGAGAGGAGGCAAGAAGCTGGCAGTTCGAGATGTATTTGGCGATAAAATCAGCAAAAGCTGATGGCGAATTTGAACAAGGAATGGTGAAGAGAAAAACCTGATGAACAACAACAACAACAAAAATAGCTCCCAGGTTTTAAAATGAGCAACTGGGAGGAGAAGTTGGCTAAAGTGAAGGAGACTCAAAATTTAAGTTACGTGGTTTGTGATTCCCGTAAAACATCCAGTTGAAAATGTCAAGGAGCCAGTTAGATATGGATATTTAGCTCAAAAAGAGGTTTTAGTTGGATTTAATAATTTTGAAGTTATGAATTTGGAAGTTATAGTCATGTAAATATTAATAAAGCCATGTGATTGAGATTACCTAATAAGAATTTCAACTGTAATGATAAATTGCATTGATTGAGTGCCTGGCTCACTATGTGCAAGGCACTTTTCTAAGTACCTCATGTGTATTTAATTCTCCCAGCAATGCTATGAAGAGGGTACAATTATTACCCCTATTTTTATAGATGATGAAACTGAAGTATACAGAAGCTAACTAACTAACCCCAAATCTTACAGCTAGTAGATGGAGGAGCTACGTTTCCAACCCAGGCAGTGTGGCTCCAAATAGTACAGTGATAAGGTTAGCTGAGCTCTGAAAAATGGCAACAATAGAAAAGGAGAAGCTAGAAAAAGAGCCTGATCAAATATTCCAGAGCATAAGAGGTAATCAGGAGAGTGTGGTATCATAGAAACCAGGAAATGACAAAGAAGAAATCATAATGCCATATCAGATACTGCTAATGTAAAATGAGGACCGAAATGTATCCTTTGGATTTAACAGCAGGGAGGTCATTGGTGACTGGGGCCAGGGCAATTCCAATGGAGTGATTTGGATGGAAGAGTGATCTGGATGGAAGTCCAATTGCAGTGAGCAGAGTAGTAAATTGGAGGTGAGAAAGTATAGTCAGCAGGTTTAGATATATTTCAAGGAACCAGACAATAGGGACTGGAAAGATGGATGGTAGCTGAAGGGGGACCAACAAGAAAATATATTAATATGGTAAGTAACAAATCATGCTTGAATGCTACTCAGAGAGATCAGTAGAACAGGAACATACAAGGCAGAGTTCTCAAGGCTCCTGGATGGGCAGGCTGGATGGCATCCACAGCAAACCCAGTGAAGACACTGGCCTTTGAGGAGGGGAGGAAAGGAGTAGATGGTGCCATGTCTGGAGATTTGCTGATGTGAAACTAGAGCAGTTCCCATTTTTCAGGGAAGTGTATGCTCAAGGTCATCACCTGAAAATGAGCTGTTAACATAAATGTTATGTATAGTAGACATGACTAGGGAAAGCTTTTTCGTTCTGTGCTATCAAGGGCCTATATGAAGTACACAGATAAAAGTACAGTTGAATCACTATACACTAGGTGCTGATATTTTCACCCTTTAAACTCATGGGTTTTAAAAAGATACTTAGACCAGACGGTAGCCTGCAAGCTCCTTGAATGGAATTTTATCCTACCTGGTATCCCAAGTTCCTAGGACAAAGTCTGTCACCAAGTAGGCCTTTAAAATATTTGATGTATAAATGAAAGGGGAAATATCTATTTAGGAATTAAGTATTTTATCTAGATACAAAATCATTAGTAATAGCTGCCAAAATACATGAAAAGCATTCATGAAGATTCTGCAGTTCTGCAAATAAAAATGCTTAGAAATGTTCTTAAAAAAAAAGAAAAATAATTTTAAAAGACTATAGCATAATTCTGTTTGTTATATTTTAACCACTGCTTTCCATCAGGAACTATAATAATGGTGTTAAAAAGATGTGTGTGTCTTTTATTTGGCACTTTTATCTTGAAGGAAGACAACATTTTTAGGAAGGGCTCAATTGTCTGTAATATTCAAACTCATATTTTTTTTAGGAACTTATTTCCTGTGTAGATTATTTGGGCTATTTGAGTCCTTCTTTCAATTGCTAACTGCTATTTGCCTCTTTCTTAAACCTCTGTACAGGAAATGCAGGAGCTGGAACTGAGAAAACTCAATAAATCTCTTTATCTATTAGTAATTCTAATGAAACAGTCACAAGAAAGAAGTAAAAATATATGACTAAAATGAAGGTAGGAGAAATCTGTGGGAATTATCTTTTTGTTGTCTACAACCATGAATCTTTGAGGATTGAAAAGGTAGTCAACAAATCATTCACTGACTTAAGTATAAAGAGTTGGAATTCCATCTCTGTCACTAGCATCTCTCTTCCTCTCTATTTAATACACATGTACATACACACACGTGCACACAAACACACACTCATCAGTGATATATACATTAAATGATGTTATTCAGATAACAGTGCTAACGATTCTTACCGTTTACTATGTAACCTGGTGTATAGATAGCATGACTTCCTGAATAGAGTGGGCTAGGGTGCTTTTGCTGGGAGTGTGATTGACAAGCACTTTCAAGCTGTATCTACCACTTACAGCAAAGGAGAAAAAATACCTCTAGTAAATGCCACCTTTTTTTATAACATCAGCACCTCTCTCTATATATATAAAAATTAGTGTCAACATTTGTCATCATAGTTGATTACTAATATTTAATTAAATCATTAAAACTAAGATTTGCTCTTCTTATTCTACCCCTTTTAGTGTATGCTGTTATGGTCATAACTATTTATGATATTATCAGGTGTTTAAAAATCCAATGGCTCTGTACTTTCTCCATGTGGTTCTTTAACCTATGAAAAATTATTTTTTAAAGGTGAATGAGTTGTGCCTGCTTTCGTGCAAATAGAGCATTTAATAATCACCTTTAGAGCTCTCTTTCTTGTTATTGAAAATAATACTAGTTTTTCACAGAAACCAAGCACATTTTTTAGTTTGTTTATAGTCATAAATCCTTTTGAGATAAAAGCTATTCTTTCCCCAGGAAATACATAACAGAGATATATATTCACATAATTTTAAAGGGTTTATGAACATCCTGAAGCCTGATTTAAAAAAAAAAAAAAGAACTCCTGATGAAAAAAACCTTTACTAGTTGATAAAATAATGTGAAATCATTTCATTTCCTCAGCGGGTGTATGGAAATATTGTTCTAGATTAGAAGGAGCTCACCAATTTGGAGTTTGACAGGTTTTGGTTCCATCCACTGCGCTTTGCTTCAGGAGGCATTCTAAAGGCATGGACAGTGCTAGACTTCTCTCCTTTTGTGTTGAACCTCAGAGAGCAGCTCAGTTCCAAACCAAGTGCATGACTGAATGACAGGAAGGCCTAGATTCCAAGGCAGCAGGGAGATACAGCTTAGCCCAAGTATAGATCACATTCACTGTTCAAGTGCAGGTGGCCACACTGGGCAAGCAGCTTGTCCTCTTACAGTCAGTTCAGTTCTCATACCACACATGCAGCCTCGTACTCTAGCTTTGTACCATCACTAAAGTAAGTGCACTAGAGTCTCCCCTGCAGAGGTAGGGCTGCTCCTTAACATGAGAAAAGTATGAGTATATTTAATTAAAATAAAAAGTGCTAAGCAACTTATGATCATAGTAGGTTTAGAAATTGTTTTTATGTACTGGAAAGAAATCAAATCGTGGTATTTAGTGTTTTAATTATAAGTTCTATCTTTGTTGACAAATGATTAAGGGAAATCTCTCTATGGCACGTTTACCACTGCCACCTCTTTTAATCACTGAATCAGAAAGAAATGAGAAAGAACACTGGCTTGAGTGTCAGGGAACTTGGTTTTAAGGTCTGGCTCTGCCACTTAGTAGCTGTGAAATAAATAATCGATATGAGCCTCAGTTTTTTCATCTGTAAAATGATAACATCTCACAAGGTTGTTGTGATGATTTTTTGAAAGTGTGTATGAGAAAGTACATTTTAAATTATAAAAGATTCTACATGTATAAATTTTATTATTGTTTATTAATTTTATTTAGCAGATAAATACTGTTTCCAATATAAAAATAAGTATTGGACAATACATGTGCGGTAAGTATTGGGGGGAAACATCTAAATTTCCACTTTGTGCTTAAACAATCTTTTTAATTATCTTTTTCATTAGAGTATAAATTTAGACATCAAATAGATAAAATGGTTCCAGGGAATAAATATAAAAGGTTATTGGTTATTCAAATGATCTTTCCTAAGTTAGCTATATTTGTTCTCCTGTAGACCAGGAACATTCTGCAAAGTGCATTTTTGGATCAAATACAAAAAAATGAAAGGTGTGGCCATGGATGAGCAATCATGAGAAGTTCAGTTGGATCCATCCCAAACAAAACAAGAGGACTTCTCTGGTATCCCTCTAAGGTAGACCTGAACTAAAATCCCTTAAATGAACTTTTGTTTCGCAAATGTCATACAGGCTTGCCATGGCAAAGATACTAATGGGTTGCCAAACCTAAGACTCTTGAAAAAAATTATCTTTGAAACAAGAGGGAAGGAATATGATTTTATTAGTAAATCAAACACTTGGGATTGCTAACATAGACTTTGAGGTCCATTATCATTCTGAGAATTTAGCTTAGGAAAAAGTAGAGCAGGAAAGATAAAATGACAAAGGTTAAAAGTCAAAAAAGTTAGCCAGAAAGAGCCCAGGTGCTCCTGTTTGCCCATCTTGCGATGTATGGTGAGAAGGCTCTGAACTGTGTGCAAAAGGAGTACTTTGAAGGGGGATTTTGTTTTGTTTTACTTTATTTTTCCAGTGGTGGGAAAATCTCTATCTTGATTCCACTAGGCTTGCTGGCTTGACCTTCTTGTGATCAAACCGCATATGTAAAAGGCACTTGGCTAAAGAATAGTCTAGGGTCATCTCATGAATTACAAGTTCAGTTTCCAATTTTCTCTTCACAGTTGGGTTCAAGAATTAAAAATGGATTTACTGTCATTGCATCCCCCTTCTTGGGTTTTCATTTGCTATTTTAATTGTTCATTCTGATTATTTCTGTGAATAGTAAAGCTGATAAACCTTAGCAGAATATGGGTATGTCACAGGAATTTAGAAACTCTTTCTGCATGACCTCACTATGTGAGTGTGGCCATTGTCACTGGACAAGTGGAAGCCAAGACCTAGGTGTCAAGCAACTTTCTCCCACTATTTTGCTCATGCACAGTCCCTCTGAGGAGCCTCATGGAGACTCTTTTCTCAAGTTCACATCTGCTTTCCTGGTGCAGTGAGACCTATAGCTACTTAGCGTATCAGTGATTCTGTGAGAAATTGAGAATCTCATAAGATTGGATGAGAAAAATAATTGAATTGAAAGAATTTAAAAGATAAGCATAATATTGATACTGCAGCATCATGACAGCTCTTGAGAACATGAAAAATGACATAACATTCCATATTACCTGCTCCATCATCAAAAAATTTCAATGTAACAAGATGTTCTGTCTCTGGCTCAATTGTAGCAGTTACATTTGCATAAATCATCATGGGATGGGGAAAGTGGGCTGGCTCCTTCTACAAAGGCTTCCACGATAGCAGAAGGCATGGCTGAGTGGGAGGCGTGAGAAGTCACTGTCATTTTCAAGGCTTGAAGAGAATGGTGGGTATCGTTCAGTGTGTAAGTCCAGAGCCCGGACTGCAAAACAAAGGCTTTTTGTTTTGTCAAATGTGAAGAAAAAAAATCAACCCTTAATTTTAAAAGCATAAATCTAAGCTCCTTGGGTTTTGTTCTTGTTTTGTTGATGTTGCATTTTCTAAATTACTACAAAAGAGTGTCAGGAATAGTAATATTGGCTAAGTGATAACTAAATTCAATATTTACATAGCTCTCAGAACATAACCCATTTATAGTGTTAGGTACCTCTTTAGGGAATTACACCCTGAATTCATTTGTGGGGAAGGGCACATCTTGATTCACATTTTAGAAGATATAGATAACAGTGTTTCAAAGCTTCAGAGTACTTTGCAACTATTAATCAGAGCCCCTTCGACCAAAGGGAGGTTCAATATTTTTATTCCTTTTATATAACAAAGAAACTTACAGCAAATTTCAGTGACCAATTATGATTTATGTGGATAACCTGGACTAAAAGTCAACAGTATCTTTCCTTCCCTCCACTCCCCACTCACCACCTCCAATGCCCAGAAATATCAAGCAACAAAACCCATATACACTACTACGGACCAAGAAAAAACCCATATACACTACTAGGGACCAAGAAAAGGAACACTATTTTTAATAGGTCAGGATTTTACAATGTCTACATTGAATAATTTCTAGAAATATTGCTAAATACCATTCTCTTTTGCCTAGGCTGCCTGGGGGAAAACCGGCAAAAGAATGTCTGAAAGAAAAACGTTTAAACTACAATGTAGCAGAAATTCATTCTTTTGATTAAACTGTACATAAATACTCCTTTTTTCTTCATTCCTGCGGCTGTTCCTTCTAGAATCCTGAAAGAGGAGGAACACAATTGAGCAGGAGGAAGAAGAAAGAAAACAATAGGTTACTGTGTGACTCAGTATGGAAAGTTAAGATGCCACCACACCTTACCCAGCCTTCTTCACTGGGATTCATATGTTTTACCATTTTCCAGTGAAGTCACAATTTAAGGATCAAAATAATTGATTGATTGATTGTAATTATAACATTAATAACAGATACATGGCTGGAACTGCCGCATCAAAAACTTCTCCATGAGTGTAGTAAGTCTTTCAATAGAGACTAAGAGGTTGGGCAAGGGCAGCAAGAATTGGATAAAGTGTCCTTGGCTCTTATGCACAGGTATGAAAAGAACGTGATGAGTTTGGAGAAAAGTTAAGTAGGAGCAGAAGCCAGGGTATTTGGGACAAGGGTTAAGAGATAAGCTTGGGCAGAAGCCAGAGATAAGCTTGGACTTGGTATATAAGAGTAACCACATAAATCTTATCCTGAGACCACCAAAGAGTTTCAAATAGGAGACAGATTTGATCCAATTTGTGCTTCAAAAGGATCACCTGATAGCGGTGATGAATGGATTGGAGGGATGCTAGCCCAGAGGCAGGGAGGCTGAGCAAAGGCTGTTTATAGTAATCTGAAGGGAAGGAGGGCCTCCATTGTCGAGGAGGGACTGCATTCAGGCAGTGAAAAAGTGGATCTGATCAATTCACCACCCTGCCTAGAACATTTTCTGGTTCCCTTTAGTATTCAAACTCCTGCTTCCTTTACTGCTCTACAGAGCTCTTGCTAAACAGGCTTTGGCTCCTGTTTATCTGTCTAGCCTCAGCATGCCCTCCACTTTTCTTCTACTAAATCTCCACATTACATGCTACTTGGTTGTTCATCCACAGCAAAAACTACTTGTAATTTTATGAAGAGCCATATTCTTTTTCTCTGAATCTTTCTGTGTGCTGTTCACTCTGCCCAGAATGTCAAGTGTATAGATAAGTATTCTATGTGGATTTTGTAAAGAAAAGTAAGCAAAAAGATTATTTTTACTACATAAATATTAATTTCTACCGTTGAAGTGAGAAGGCTTTGGTATCCATTATTTAAAGTTTTGAACATACCTTAGTTGTTCCCCTTAAATTTTTAACATTCACAAAATGCTCTCATAAATTTAAAGTAAAATTTTGATATATCAGAATGGGATTTCCTTTATACAGTGCATTTAATTATGTGATTCAACTAAAAGTCATGACTATATGTTGTCATGACACCTACCTTAGCAGTTCCTAGAATCCAGAGACGAGCAGTCTACAAAGCTTGATTGATGATAAAATTATCTGTGGGATATTTCCTTCCATCAGGATCAAATAATACAATCTCAGGGAGACCACTGGTCTGCCATATGACTAGAAAGGTAGTGTCATTGCCTACATTGTTATGCACAGTCACAGTGCTTTGCAATTGATGGTGAGGTTTAACATTCTCACCTGTACTTTCAAGCTATTCAAGAGAATACATAGGTGAAATTTTCTAGTGTATGCAGAATCATTCCATCTTTTTTCTTAACTTTTGTGACAAAAGTGAATTGGAAAAAATAAAAATCATTTAATTCTTATATGTACTATATTTACATAAATCATTTTTCACATAAAAATACTTTGCCAAAGCAAAATATAGTATATTATATAAATACAGTAGATATAAAATATTTTGTTATAGCTAATACAAGTGTCAATTTAACAGCATTTAATCATCATGTATTCACAATGGATACAAGTCTGTAAATAACTTTGAAAAATTATATTTATTAAATAAATACATTAACGCATTGTAAAATTGCTCAGACTTGGAATGCATATAAAATTTTATTGGTGGGTGACAGCAAAGACATTGTGGATTATTTGCTAAAATCAGTTTAATGACTGCTGACTACTATGCCACATTCTGTGCTGGACCCTGAGGTGTTGTAGAGGATCAGATTTAGAATAGTCCACAGTTTAGTGGGGTTTAAGACATAAAAACAAGTGGGGAGAGGTGGCCACATTTGCGAACATAAGGCCAATTTGAGCCATATGAATAATATTTTGTTGTTTTTCTTTTACTATTTAAAACATATGTTTTATTTCATATTATTAGAGAGGAAATCACAGAGTAAAAAGATTATTCAGAAATGCCGATTGTAATCTAATCTACAATATATATCGTCATTTGTAATTCATATTTTTTCATTTCTAATGATGGATTCTGGTTATTGCTTTTACTGTGTACATATAATCTTTGTGTTAAATATTTCCTAAGAATTGTTTACTGGCTTCACTGTTCACATGAAGCCATTAACTTGGCAGGTTCACTTACCATCTGTGAGGAGACAGCAGAGAAATTTTTGTTCAGTTACTTTAAAAATATCTTTAAAGTGGTCAGAAAGAAGAAAAATGTGGCCCTTTTGAAAACTGGCTTGATTAGAGGAAGTTTTGTGAGCAAAATCAAGTAAATTGTGGCAAAGAGCTGTTTAAGAATTTTTAGAATTTAATGAAATCGTTGATTCTTTTTATATGAGACAGGAGCTTCAGAGAAGTTTTTGAAGAGGCAAAAGTAAAATGGATTCTGATTGATGGAAAGTTATTATGAAACTAAAACTAAATACACTGTTTCTTATTTTCTGGGCCTTACCCCCACAGCATTCCCACCCCACCCCCATTTTGAGCCAAGAGGAAGAAGCAAGCTCTGTTTATAGACTTTGAAAAGTTGAGTAGCAATTACAGAAAATGGCTCTTAGGGCTGAGAAGTACAAACATGTAAAAATAAAGCCTGGCTCTGGTGATGCCATAAAGCATGTAGGCAGTTTACTTAATTCATCTATATCTCTTTCTCCCTCACCTCAATCTCAACTGTAAGTATAACATTGAGGAAATTCTGACTTGCAAATGTTATTGAAAAATATCTCCAGTTCCAGAGGAAATTCTACCGAAAACATCAGTTATGCTATTGGAGTTTGATTTATCTGGAATAAAGAACTTTAAACTTCCTGAAATACATAATCGGGATGTTAGCTAATAAAATGTATCGAATAAAACAAAAAATAAAAGTTAATCTTTTTCCAACAACGTTTCTTTGCATAAGAGGGTAAGTTTGGAGGAAGTAGGAGCTGTGCTTCACTTGCTTTGCATGGCACTCTGTACAACTGCCTGGTGAGCAGCACAAAGGGAGTGGTTTTGTTTGTTCTCTTCGTGACTGTAAGGTTAGGATCTAGAACTGTACTTCATACGTGGTAAAAACTTAATAAATATTTATTGACTAATCTTTTAATGAAGATAATTCTTAGATAATCTAGGTTAATTACTATCTACATTGCTACATATTTACATTTACATTCTGAAAACTTTGTTTTAAAAAATAATTCCATAAAACCTATCAATTTTCAATTCAGCATACCCATTTTTATTGAATATAAAGACTATGAGACAAAATTATTCTGTGCTTCATTTAGAACAAAAAAGGGTATGTATCTTACAATATTGTATGTGCTCTTATAAGTTATTGCATTTAATCCTAAACATATTTTTTAGCTTCCCAATTATACATGATCAGGTTGGTTTAACAAAGAAATTATAATAATATTATTTTCATTGGATATATATAATTGGCACCAAGTAAAATGTAAAAAAAAAAAAAAGTCATCAAAATTTAGGAAAATTTTAGCAATGATTTTGTTTTTTTCCTTATGAAAACATTTTCTATTTCCATTTAGCCGTGTAATCTCTTGACATAACCTAGGTTTCATGGTTATGCTTTGAATATTCAAGTTTAAAGCAAATGCTCTAAAATATACATTTTTAGAAATTTATTTACCTGTAGTATGTGATAATTCCTTCAGGTTTTCGACTGCAGATGAACCTAAGGCAATGGAATGAATGGTTGAACCACTGCTGAGTACAGTGGTTAAGCAATTGCCAATGTGCTAATCATTTCCACTGATCGCTAATATCATCACAGAGCCATAGGCTTTTCCATTCAGTTTTTCGACCACCTGAACATAGAGTATCAGTTGTTTAGAAGGAAATGTAATTAAAATTGTCTTACTGAGCAGAAAAATTCATTCTCTTTCCAAATTCCTCACCAGTTAGGCATATACCTCTTTGAGGTACTCTATGGCTCCCTGTACTTCGTGCTCTTTCTCATTCAGTCTGCAGCTCACCCCATCACAGCACTTGTCATCCTACATACTACTGCCGATTTGCTTGTGGACAGGGACTCTTTCTGATCCAATTGCCAGGATATGCTCTTAGTTTAGAATACTGGCCATTGTAGAGAATATGAGGGAACAATATTGTCTGAGACCTGGCTTCTGAGATCCAGCAATGAACAACAAGGGGTCCTAGAACAGTAGTTCTCAACTGTGAATATACATAAGAATCAGACGGGGAGCTTTAAAAATGTTATGACCAGGCCACATCGCAGATCAACACTCTCTGGGGTTGAGACCCAGGCACTAGGATTTTTAAATTCCCAAGTGATTCCAATGGGTAGCTCAGGTTGGGAAATACTTATCTCTAGGCAGCAACAATTTTAATTGATGCGTTTTGCTTGCTACCAGATGTTTGACTCATGACTGCATCCCGAATGAACTCTATCATTTCTGAAACATACCTCTGGCCTTAATTGAGTCTCTTACGTGTGAGGCCTAGTATGACTGTAGGCAGGAGACAGATATGCTGATTTTGACTAGAAAACCGAAGAGTAACCATAGCCACAGCTGGGAATTGACAAGGTCAGAGTCAGAAGGTGTCCAGATGATGATGAAGTTCCCCAGCTTAGGCCACTGTTTTCATTCATTTACTCATTCCTTCAACAAGCAATTATTAAGCAACTATTACATGTCAGGTACTTGGTAAGGCACATGCAATACAATAGTAAACAAAACATGGTTCCTTACCTTAAAGATAATCCATCATTACTCTCCTGTAGTTGAGGCTGTTATGAGCACACTGTAACAGATTGCCCCTAATTGGGAGCAACTCAGATAAAAAATGAGAGAAAGAAAAGTGATGGTGATCTGAGACTTGAGTTGCTCTACTGTACCTCAAATCCTTTCTTAAGCCCTGAGCAGATGCTAGTTTCTGCTTCAGCTGACACAGTGGCAGGCAGATATGAAACTAGTAACTTTTAGGCATCATCATTGTTAAGTTGATGTAGCTGGGCTCTGACCTCTCCTTGCTGTCGAAACTAGCAATGCCCACAAAGGTATGAATTTCAGCAATCTGCATCAAGTAAAATTCTGCTGCTTGTTACAGTCAAAGAAGTCTGTCCGCCTATGTCCCAAAAAGGGAAAAAGAAAAGTAACAACATTTGGTTAGTAGACAGAAGTATGACTAAGTAACCTAATAAGCAAATATCTCTGCCAATTCTTTAGAGATGTTGAATTGTAATTTTTTGAGTTGTAGAGAATGATACAATGAAAGAATATTGCTCAATTAACTGTAAGCTCAAAAATGAATGATTTTCTGGGAGGAAAAAATGGTTTGGAGTTCTGTTCCCAATAAGTTGTTCATAATTACCACTCTTTGAAAATACATATTCCCACTATTTCTCTTCAACTCGAAATTCAAATATCTGTAGAATATCTGTACTTGAGATTATATTTGTAGCTGCTTCTTTTAAAATTTAGTCTGGGTAGAGAAAACTGCAAAAACCCTTATGGTAGAGAGTAGCAGTCAGAAGTATCTATCTTGGCACTATCCTCTGTTATAATGGTCATCTTAGGCTGGGCACTTTATCTGTAAGTGGGGCCATAATATCATTTTTACTTATTAAAGTAGAATTGCTGTGAGGATCAATTGAGATATGTGTATGACAGTACAGTTAGACCTTGAAGTATTAACCACATATAAAGTAATATGAGTGACCAAGTTTGGGCAAGTGATGCTACTGATTAATTCACTAGGGTTGCTTGTTTTGAAGGCAGTGGACAACAAGCTGAGCTACCACCAGTCCAGTGATATCTGTAGTCTCTATCTACAACCCAGATATCTCCCTTAATATTTTGTATTTTGCACTGCTTAGGGAGTATCACCAGTTTAATGTCCCACAGGTATCCTAAACTCTCTACGCTTTGAATTCATTGCCTTCTTTCCCAAATATTATTTCTCTTACATATTTGAGAAGTAAGTTGGTAGAGTGGATAAAACAAGGACTTTCAGTCTTGCCTTCAAGTTTTGCTAATTAGAACTACTTATCTTTTTTAGCTTCAGTTTTCTATCTACAAAATGGAAACATAGTAAGCACTTAGTAAGTAGTTGCTATCAACCGTCATCAAGTCATTATTCTCAATCATGGCCTTTATTCCCACCTAGTTAAGCCAGAAACCTGGAACTCTTTCATTACTCCTCTGTTACCAGCCTCCATATTCCTGAACAGGTCCTAGCAATTCAATGTCTTCAATTTCTCTCAAATTCATACCATCTCTCCATTTTATCTATCACTTCCTTACAGCCACCCAATGTTAGTTAGAACCATGCCAGTTGATGCACTTTCCCTAAACAAATCCTTCTAATTTTGCCTCTCAGTCACTGCACATACTCTTCCCTACCCTGGAATATCTTCCCTTTACTTTCCTCATTTCACCCAACCTAGCAAGTATGTTCTTATCCTTCAAGATTCAAGTCCAAGTTCACCCTTTCTTCTATAGCACTAGATGCGGCCCCACACCTCTGTTGGACTTCAATATACTGTATTGTATTTATTTGCACATGAGTGTTATGTCTCCTTTATTAGACTGTGAACATTTCAAAGCAGAGACTCTATTCTGTCATTTCTGTATCCCCTAAGCCAGCACAGTATGGGTACCTGATAAATAAATGAATTGCCATGATGGCTCAATGACGTATTGTCAGGAAAAGGGAGGGAAGTTTACTTTGCCATGAGTTTGTGACTTTAGGCTTATTTCTCTTCTGCTTCTTTCAGGTCTTCACTCAAGTACAACTATCTTTCCCTTTCACTCAATCTGTTCTTGCTCAATTGAGGCAGATAGCTAACATAAATTACCCTGAGACCATATTTGAGAAGATTATACCATAGTTAACTGCAAGTAGGCAAGATTACAAAATTACCCAAAAGCTGAATGTATTTTAATATTTTAGAGATAAACTAAAAATAGCAAAATTTCCAAGACTACTGATCCAAAGAATGCAAAAGAATAAACTGTCTTTTATGACAAATACTATAATAAAATAGCTACCACTTATGAACCCGAAACTTGATATTCATTATCTCATTTTTTCCCTTCAACAACCTTATGAAATACATAGTGGTATACTAGTAAATGTTTAAATACTGGCTTCTGGTGTGTGTGTGTGTGTGTGTGTGTGTGTGTGTGTGTGTGTGTGTGTGTGAGAGAGAGAGAGAGAGAGAGAGAGAGAGAGAGAGAGAGAGAGAAATACTTTGATTTGTTGCAGTTAACAATTTCTGTGGCGTAAATACTCCCACTGAGTCAGGTTTCAAACTGTCAATGTGATGTAAATTCAGTTGGAGAGAGATGCAGACCCATACAGACACAATGGACCAGGAATAACCTCAAGAGCATAGATCAGGGACCAGCAGACATTTTCAGTAAAGGGCTAGATAGTAAATATCTTAGGTTTGGTGGGCAATATGTTCTCTGTTGCAACTACTAACTCCGCTATACTAGTACTAAAGTGGCCATAAATAATATGTAATAATATGAGTATCTAATAAAACTTTATTATGGACATTGAAATTTGAATTTTATATAATTTTCAAGTGTAATTAAGTATTATTTTATTTTTTTCTAAACCATTTAAAAAGTAAACCCATCCTTAGCTTGTAAGCTATGCCAAAACAGGTAGGGGGCCAAACTTGGCCCATGGCTGTAATTTATTGATTCCAGGCATAGATAATAAAAAATAGTAGAAAAATAATTAGGAAATAATTTTTGAAGATTTTTACATTTGTTTTAATATATTTTATTTAGTTATAAGTCTATATGGTATAATGGCCATGTTTAACAACTGGCTTGCAAATTTCCTAAAAATTTAACAGTTGACTCTCACGAGCCAGTATGATCTGGTTCTGCCACAACACTGAAGGTAGGCATTATTTTCTCTATTTTACAGATGAGAAAACTAAGTTTCAGAGAGGTTATTTTGCTCTTGATTATACAAGACAGTAAGTGAATGAGCCAGAATGTAAAGCATATCTGTCTGAGCTCATAGACTAAGCCTTTAACCATTATCTGAGAGTTCTGGAGTTTTTGAGGGTGGGTTTCTGGAAGGCTGCTAGATTACTAAATGGGATATGATTTTCTGCCTGCAATAATATGAGAAATATACACATACTGGATATGCACACTTGCTGCAAATTCATAGTTTCTTACTTTGACCAGAGATCTTTACCAGTGAGTAGAATGTGGCCAGGTAAAAGCCTTTTGTTACATGTTTGAATTTTGTAAAAAAACTTGTTTGTTGGAAAATGTTGTGATTGGTAACAAAAGAGAAGATTAGAAATTATCTGTAGATTTCGTTTATCTGCATTATCTCAATTTCTGAGGCATACTCTGAATTTCTTCCTTCTATCTCCAAGAAAAAACGATGTCCATGGCTATTCCAAACCTTTGGCCTCCCCTTCCTTTGCTCTTACCCTCTGAAAGTAAAAAGAATTGAAAACTTATAGAAAAAAAATGATGAGTATTTTAAAACCATTTTGATTCAAAATGTTACCTCTGCCATCTTGCTGGGCACATCCAGCACTAAACACCACTTTTTTGCCAGCCTGTATAAGGGAGAATGTGGGAGAAGGTGGAAGGTCAGCCCTATTTATGGGAAAGCTGTTATTGAAGTCAGCAGAGTCTGAGATCACATTCCATATACTTCTGAGTCTGCACATTTAGTTCTGTAGGTTTGAAGCTTCTTGGTTGTGGGTGCTTGCATTACAGAATTCAACCACCTAGAAAAAGAACAAAGCCTACTTGATAATAAAGGCTCTCCCTTCATACTAGACATACTTCTCATTCTCAAGCAACTAAAGGTAAAAGGAAAAGTGAGCTGAAACATGGGAAAGCAGTGGCACAACAATGTCTTTCTTTACTTCAAGAATGACATCAAATTTACACCTAATCTTTGGCACTCTTTACTTCAACACTGGCACCTTATGGTCATGAGATTAAGCTCTATTAAAGCTTATTTTCACTTGGATAACAGAGAGCAGACTCTATATAATCTTAGTCTTAAAAACAAACATAGAAACAAACACAAAAAAGACCCACAAAACGATCTTCAATTTTCCTTAGCATGATATTTTGTTAAAGAAAATACCCCAAGAGATGTTATTTTGGTCAGCCTATTTCTTGAAATCATATTTAATGACCACTGCACCTTTATTAATCAGTCAACATATATTGATCTAGTTCAAATATTGATCTCTCTAAGAACAGGATAAGGAGAAAACCAACTTAAATCTACTTCCTGATCTTTCTCTCCATTTGGAAATGTAGATATAACTGATTTAATAAAACTAAACCTATGTCAACACCCCTTTTAAAGGTATACTTTGCATTGTGAAGTAATGTGTTACCATCTATTTACAGTGGCTATGTTCCTACAAAACATATATATATAGAGGGAGATGCTTCCTGCTAATGGAAACATGGGTTCTTAGAGCTAGAAGAGTCCCTTAGTCTCATCTCTAATTTCGTAGAAGAGGAAGCTGAAGCTTCAAAAGGTTAATAATTGATTAAGGGGAGTTAATAATTGCTTAGTAGGATGGGAGCGCAGGAGTAGAACCTGTTTTTTTTTGTTTTTGTTATTTGTTTTTAATTCCTTTCTCAATGTTTCATGACTGTGGTTGAGGAATTGTAAAGCTTAACCGACTGGATTTAATGAGCAGGTCTTTCAAAGGGTCACAAAGACAGCACCTACTTACAAACAATGTGAATGAAATACATGGAATTAGATTGACTTCAGACATTAAAGCTATAAATTTAAAACATAATGAATCAGGTCTAGATATATGAAAAATTGCTTCAAAGTTACAAAATGACTCCTACCCTTGACTAAAACTAGACTGAAGAAAAATTATCTAAAGAAAGAATGTGTCAATCCAAGAGGCATTGGTCAACCCTGGAAGCAGAAAACTTCACAGAGGCATGTGCTCACAGTGCTCCAAGCTCTGTGGAGAAGAGGTGGCTCACAGACTTGGCCTTTAGGTTTTTGTAGAGATAGATAGATATATCTAGTCATGAAGGCTTATGCCGCTAAACCTCTGCATCACCTAAAAGTCCCGTCTTTCTGATCCCATGCTCTCAGAGCAGGCTTCTGGTGACAATTTGGCTGTTCTTCAGAGAAAAAATGAACTGGCCTGAGGACGCAAGTATTGGATGCTTATGACACAGTATTCTTTTTGTTCTGTATTTATAGTCTCTTGTTAATTAGTGTGGATGCTAACAAGGTTGAGTTTCTAAACCAGCAAAGCTAAGGGTTACTTGACTTCCCTTGGTAGCACCTGACTTTTCAAGTTCTAGACTATGCAAACAAGAGAAAAAGAATTAAAAAGTGAAATTAAAATAAGAATGGATTACTCTCAAATGAGAGAAATATCATCATGTGCTGTATCACTCTCATTAACCCAGTATATTTTCTTATGAAAGGATACAAGAACACAACAATTTATTTTGAGATCTATAGGGCTCCCCTTGTTAAATAATCCCTGGAAAGCAAATAATCCCTTTTCTAAAAGAATCTATTTTAAGTGATCATCTTCGGGTCCTCAGTTTTCTTTTTTTTTAATCTGTAAAATAAAAACTAGATGAACTCCAACGTCCCCCAAACTCTAAAACATAACGAATCTTATCTTTCTGTTTAAATACTTAAAACATATCAGTCTATCTTGGGAAGAGATGAAATCTTGTAGTAGTTTATCATTCCAAGGCAATACTTACAGAAGATAAACTTTGCATGAACATTATTGATGCAATTGCATTTTGGATGCTATTATATATAAATATGCATCCTTGGAAAAGCTTACTAATAAATACAATTTTCTTGGAGGCAAAGGCTTTTTTTTACACACAAACATGCTTGTGATATCAGATGACCACCTAAAAATAGAAAGAAAAATTGAGTCTATTTTAGATATACTTGTGTTTTTTTTCTTCACTAGCTCATATAATAATTAGTTGCAAAGATCGTAGCTTGTTAGACACACATAAAACATTTTTTAAAGAACTCTGTTAAGATTGTTCATCAATTTAGAAATGTACTCCACTTTATTTTAAAGAATTTGACCTTGATGAGGAGTTCTGTATTGCCAAGGGCTTTAACAACTAAACAGAGTTGACGTAAAAGTTACCAAGAAATCAACATGAACTTTTGGAGGTCCAAGGAAGAGCATGACTGGCAGTATCCTGAATCTCTGAGCACATTGCCCTTGAACATTAGAGGAAGTAGAGAATGAATATATAATGATGATATTTAAAATAATTCCTTTCTAAATAAATAATCTCAAATGCTGTCAATGGGAGTGAAAAACAATATAACCTTTAGGAGAGGAATCAGTCAATAGCTACCAAAATTACAGCTGAGGGTACCCTTTGACCCACTAATTCTTGGGAGCTATTCAGTAGATTTACAGATCTGCCTGTATACATGAGAAATGACTAGACAGATAGACAGAGAGACAGCCTTCTGTTTAGCTTCAATAGGCCTATAATTTCAGGATTTGGAGAAAAGGAAAGAATCACATTTAAGTATAATGTAGTGAATGTTTATGTCCCCCCTAAATGCCTATGTTGAAATCTTAATTCCCAAAATGATGGTATTAGGAGTTGGGGGCCTTTGGGAGGTGATTAGATCATGAGAGTGGAGCCCTCATAATGTGATTAGTGACCTTATAAAAGAGACTCCAGAGATCTCCTTTCTTCTTTCTGTCAGGTGAGGACACAGTGAGAAGATGACTGTTTATGTACCAGGAGATGGGCCCTCGCCAGACACTGAATCTGACAGTGCCTTCATCTTGGACTTCCAGCCTCCAGCACTGAGAAATTTCTGCTGTTTATAAGCAACCCAGTCTATGGTATTCTGTTAGAGCAGCTCAAATGGACTAAGACACCAAATAAGCAAAGAAACCTTTCCTATTCCTCAGTCTGTGTTATCCAAGCATGCCTGCTTTTTTCTTGTAAGTAATTCACTAATTCAGCCTTACAAGAAATGTTAAAGGGATTTCTTTAAGCTGAAAATAAATGGCACTAATTAATAAAAAGAAAATATACAAAAGTAAAAATATCACTGGTGAAAGTGCATGTATAGTTGATTAATCACTTATAAAGCTATTGTGCAGTTAAAAGGAAAAAATAGTAAAAATAAAACTACAATAATTAAGGGATACATAAAATAAAAAGTTGTAAAATGTGACATCGAAAACATAAAACATGGTGAAAAGCGTAAAAATGTAGTTTTAGAATGCATTCAAACTTAACTTACTACCAATTTAAAATAGACTGTTTTATAGATATATGCTGTTCTATGAGGGCCTAATGGTAACCACACACAAACACCAAAAACCTATAGTAGATACACAAAAGATAATGAGAAAGGAATGTAAGTATAATACCAAATAAAGTCATCAAAACACAGAGAAGAGAACATAAGAAGAAAAAATGAACAGAGAAACCACAAAACAGCCTGTAAAAAAATTAACAAAGTGGCAGTAAGTACATATCAATCAATAATTATTTAAATGTAAATAGACTAAATTCTCCAGTCAAAAGACATTGGGTGGATGAATGTATAAATAAACAAGACCTACTTATATGCTGCCTATAAGAAACTCACTTGAGATATAAGGAGACACACAGACTGAAAATGAAGGGATGGCAAAAGATGTTTCATGCAAATGGAAACCAAAAGAAAGCTGAGGTAGCTATACTCGTACATGACAAAAAGACTGTAAAACAAAGATTGTAATAAAAGACAAAGAAGGGCATTACATAATGATAAAGAGGTCAATCCAGCAAGAAGATGCAACATTTGTAAATATATATACACCCAACATAGGAGCACCAAAATATATAAAGAAAATACTAACATATCTAAAGGGAGAAATTGCCAGTGTGAAATAATAGGAGAGACTTTAACACTCCATTTACATCAATGGATGGATACCCAGACAGAAAATCAATAAGGAAACATCAATCTTAAAGGGCACTTAGATCAGATGAACTTAATAGATATAAACAGAACATTCTATTCAAAAGAAGCATCATACACATTCTTCTTCAAGTCCACATGGAACATTCTCCATGATAGGTCATGTTAAGCCACAAAACAAGTCTTAATAAATTCAAGAATATTGAAATCATATCAAGCATCTTTTTCAAACACAATGCTGTATAAATCTAGGAATCCATTACAAAAGAAAATTGTAAAAAACACAAACATATGGAAATTAAACAACATGCTACTGAAGAACCACTGTATTACTGAAAAACTCAAAAAAGAAATGAAAAAAATACCCAGAGGAGAATGGAAACAGGAATATAACATATAATAATCTCTGGGATGCAGCAAAAGTGTTTCTAAGAGGGAAGTTCACATCAATACAAACCTACTTCAAGAAACAAGAAAAATCTCATACAAACTTTCTAATCTTACACTTAAAAGAACTAGAAAAAGAACAAACAAAGCCCAAAGTTAGTAGAAAGAAGAGAATATTAAAGATCAGCTGGAAATAAATAAATAAAAACTAAAAAAAGGAAATATTAATGAAACATCTTGAAAGAGATAAATGAAATTAACAAACCTTGAGCTAAACTTACCAAAAAAAATAAAATAAGAAATGTAAGAGAAGTTACGAGGAATATCATAGAAATACAAAGGATCGAAAGAGACTATTATGAACAACTGTACTCCAACAAACTAGGCAACCTAGAAAAAAATGGATAAATTTCTAGAAACATACAATCTTCCAAGACTGAATCATGAAGAAATAGAAAATCTGAATAGAACATTTACTAAAAGGATATTGAATCAGTAAGCAAAACCCTCTGAACAAAGGAAAAATCTAGGACCAGACAGCTTAACCAAACATTCAAAGATTTAATACCGATCCTTCTCAAACTCTTCCAAAAAAATTGAAAAGGAGAAAATGCTTCCAAATTCATTTTATGAGGCTAGCATTACCCTGATAACAAAACCAGATAAGGACACTGCATATTCAAAAACAAAACAAAACAAAATAAAACAAAAAGAAATTACAGTCCATTATTCCTGATGAACATAGATCCAAAAATTCTTAACAAAATATTAGCAAACCAAATTTAACAATATATTTAAAGGACCATGCACCATGATCAAGTGGGATTTATTCCAGGGATGCAAAGATGGTTCAACATCCATAAATCAATGTTATATATCACAATAACAACATGAAGATAAAAATCATATGATCATCAGAATAAATGCAAAAAAAAAAAAAAAAGCATTGACAAAATTCAACATCCATTTATGACAAAAACTCTCAATTAAATGGGTATAGAGGAAACATACCTTAACATAATAAAGGCCATATACAAGAAGCTTGCACAGCTAATATCATACTCAGTGGTGAAAATTTTAAAGTTTTTCCTCTAAGATCAGAAACAAGACAAAGATGCTCAGTGTCACCATTTTATTCAATATAGTATTGGAAGAAGTCCTCACCAGAGCACTTAGGCAAGAAAAATAAGTCATCCAAATAGGAAATGAAGAAGTAAAATTATCACTATTTGTAAATGACATGACACTTTATATAGAAAACTGTGAAGTCTTTACCAAAAATAAAATTGTTAGCACTAATAAATGAATTCAGTAAAGCTGCAGGATATGAAATTACTCTACAAAAATTGGTTGCATTTCTACACACTAACAATGAACTATCAGAAAGAGAAATTAAGAAAACAATTCCATTTACATTAGCATCAAAAAGAATAACATGCCTAGGAATAAATTAGCCAAACAGGTTAAAGACCTGTATACTGAAAACTATAGGACACTGATGAAAGAAATTTAAAAAGATACAAATAAATGGAAAGCTATTTTGTGCTCACAGTTTGTAAGAATCAATATTGTTATAATGTCTATACTATTCAAAGTAATCTACAGATTCAATGCAATCCCTATCAAAAATCCAGCAGCATTTTTCACAGAACTAGAACAAACAATTCTAAAATTTACATGAAATAACTGAAGACTCTGAATAGCCAAAACAGTCTTGAGAAAAAAGAACAAAGCCTGAAGTATGCTTTCTAATATCTAACTACACTTAAAAGCTATAATAATCAAAACGGTATGGTATTGCTGTAAAAACAGACACATAGATCAATGGAACAGAATAGAGAGCCCAGAAAGTAATCCACACATATATGATCAATTAATATATGACAAAGGAGGCAAGAATATACAATAGAGAAAGGACAGTCTTTTCAATAATGATGCTGGGAAACTGGATAGCTACCTGCAAAAGAATTAAACTGAACCATTATCTTATACCACATAAAAAATGAACTCAAAATGGGTTAAAGACTTGAATGTAATCCCTGAAATTATAAAACTAGACAAAAACAGGTGGTAAGCTCCTTGCTATTGGTCTTAGCAGTGTTTTTTTTGTTTGTTTGTTTTTGTTATTTTCTTTTTGGATCTGACTCCAAAGGCAAGGGCAACAAAAGCAAAAATAAACAAATGGAACTATATCAAACAGAAAAGTTTCTGTATAGAGAAGAAAACCATCAACTAAACAAAAGGCAACCTACTGAATGGGATAATATATTTGCAAATCATGTATTCAATAAGTGGTTAATATCAAAAAAATATTAAAAACTCATACAACTGCATAACAAAAACAATCTAATTAAATACTGTGCAGAGGATCTGAATAAACATTTCCTCAAACATACAGATGGCCAACAGGCACTAAAGAGATGCTCAACATACTAATAAGCAGAGAAATGCAAATCAAAGCCATAATGAGATATCACTTCATATCTGTCAGAATGGTTATATAAAACTTTAAAGTTTTATATAATAAAATTTAGTCAGAACAAAATTTTTCCCAAATGTCAACAATATAAAAATCTGACATTATAAAACAGGATAAAATATAATAAAAATATTTGAATAAATTTTAAGAGCATTTACACATCCTTGAGAACTGTATTGTAAAATATTACAGCCTTTTGTGAACAACTTTCCGATGGTTATTTCATCAGTGCAAAACAATAGGATGTGTTTCTCATAGCCTTATCTTTTATTCCCATAACCAATAGATCAGCAAAACAATCATTCTATTGAAGTTATATTTTATCTTGTACCTTGACCATTCAATTAGTATTGCTAAAACAATATTTTAAGTCCAAACTAAATATTCATTCAAACAACCATCTATAGAACATAATTTTATATACAACATTGTTTCTTTTATTTTTAGGCAGAAAGATATTACATTGTCTCAGGACTTGCTCTTAGAAGTTAAGTATTTAAGTTTTCTTTTAAGCTGATTTTGGAACAATAGACCTAATATGATCCTGTAAATATATATACATGTATATATGTAATTATCGCTATATGTACTATGTATGTAATATGTGTGTGTGTGTGTGAGTGTGTGTGCGCGCGCGCGCGCCGCTGAATAGAGGAAGATATTTCTTTTATTTTTCATAATTCGGTATTGCTTGACTTTTTTTGCAACAAACATGAATTACTTTTATAGTAATTAACATTTATTTTTAGAAAGATAGAAATTCAAGCCAAGGGCTTACATAGTCTTCATATGGACAAAACCTAATTTTTTTCTGGAAATTTGTCCTGAAGCAAAAGGGAAATAGTGCTCTGCATGGGACGGGATACTTAGGCTGTTACATTCTACCTCAGAGACCATAGTAATGCACCTCTTACCTACTCTTCTGAACACTTCTTCCCCACCCCCACCCTTCCACTCCCACTTCCTACCTACATTAGACTATAGGTTCACAGGGTCAGGAATCACCATGCTTGTCCTTGAGTCCTCTGCAGTGCCTAGCATAGCATCTGTACATAAAGATTATTCACTACGTGTTTGTTTAATTGGCATTATGAAGTTAAAGAAGTTGGTATCCATCAGATATATGAACAGCCTTCAATAACTATTCTTTCCTTTAATCTTTCTGTTCAGTCATATTCTCATTTTTGCTTTACTTATCAAGTTCTTCATTAGGATCAGGAGTACTACCTGGTTTTGAGGTTGGTTATCTCTAATACTTCTTCATTCCTCGGATGGCCAAATTGGTTAACAAAATCTATATAGATAGCTAGAGACAACGAAGCTTAGTGCAGAGAACACGGTTTTGGGCACCAAATAGACATGGATTTAAATTGCAGCTCTGTAATTTACTAGCTGTTTGACTTGGGACAAAATTCTTAACTTTATTTGAGCCTCGATTTCCCAATTTGTGATAACAGCAACTAATTTTAGTGTGTGAGGGAATTAAAAAATACATGTAGAATGCCTGGCACTTAGTTGAAGCTTAAAAAACAGTAGCTCTCTTCTCAGTTTATCCCAGTTCCTCTATCTCTCCCATCTCCATACTGAAGCATTGTCAAATGCTATCATCTGGTCATAAATCAAATGCTTTTAAGAGTCTCTGCAAACTCTCCAGGTTACTGGGGCGCCTGTTGGATTACTATATCATTCCATTACTGAGAGAGTAACTTCAAAGGAGAGCTAAGAATTAAAACAGGCTTAGGAAATTTCATACCAATGACACAAATAAGAAAAAGAGAAATTGTACCCCATGTCCCAGTCCTTCTATTTGAGCTGTAGTTACAGATCTTGAGCCACCCCATTACTGAAGCCCTGAGCTATGTTCTCAATGCCTCTATTTCTGCTCCTACTGGTAGCTGCTGAGGCTCTTGTTCAGTGTAGCTTGAAACAGTTATTTGCCAAAATTATTTAACATTTGTATATAGCAGGCATATCAGTATGCGCCAGAGAGTATCATGAATGTTTAACTTGATCTACAGCTTATGAGAATCCTTTGAAGGTTGTCTTTTGCATGGAAAAGAAAAGGTAGCCACTCCATTCCTCCCCACTCACTGCCTTCCTTCTGATCAACATACTCCTCAGAAATAGTGTCCTGGACTGGGCATAATGTGAAATTCTACTAATTTATACTCTGGCAAGAGAAGACAGCCATATTTTTATAAGTGTGGAAGGCTTATGTTTCTGTCCGGACATGCATGTTTACTGTGCCTGACAGGATGGGAAATGAAGATAGTCATAATTGTGATTATTTTCTTTACAGCTCATACTCAGTAGATAAAACCAGTTTTTGGTCCTTAACCAAAAATTTCAGGAAGGATTTTGTAAGTTACAAAGGAAAAGAGTTCTTCGGAGAGGCTAACTGGGCAATGACATTTTGCTTATTTTTACTTCATAATTTATACTCATTTATTATATTTTCATATATTTTGTGAATAACAATCTTCCCAATAATATCATTAGTATATTAATATCAATGGTTTGTTTTGCTTAGTTCTCACTTTTAAAGATTGAACACAGTAAATCTTGTTTGTTCTTTTCCCTTGATTTAAGCTGCTTTAATGAAATTCTGACTTCTTACTTTTTCATATGATTCTTGTTTTACTTTGCTCTAATTATTAGCTTTCCATGTGGCAAGTGTTAAAATTTTTATATTTCTGAAAAACACTCTTCTCTTGGTAGCATTAAACAGGTAAAAAGAAGCTTCAGTTATCATTTCCTATAACCAAATAATAGAAAACCCTATTTTATCACTTGTAAATCTTTAATGATTTTTCTGGTTATACTTCAATAAAATAGTAATAAAAAAATAATGCAAATATTTTGAATGAACCATTTCTTTTAGAGACAGCATTAGACTTTGAGAAAAATTAGGAGCAAAATAAACTTCCAATGGTTATCTGGAAGATATATTAGGACACATTATGTGTCTGGGCTTGCCTACATAATTTTCCCAACTTTGTGAAAGTCTTTTAAGCTTTACCAAACAAATCCTTTCCATGGCACATCTGTAGGCATGTTCAAGACCACACCTTATGATGGTACTAATTTCACTAAAGCATTACCGAAAGAAGGCTTTTAAGTAATGGAACTATGATTCTCCTTTTCTATAAGGTGAAAATAATCAATTACTTTACAGAACATTCAGGTGAAAAGAAAGAATTTTTCTTTGGCAC
>NW_006441955.1:31013253-31015880 GCF_000325575.1 Pteropus alecto | reverse complement strand
TCCAGACTCTCATTCTTTCTGTCTGAGAATTCTTACCCTCAGGATAGAATCCAATGACGTGATTTTAAATCATGCTTATTCATCAATCAAACATCTTGTCTTCGTTGCCACAATGTATTATTTTTAAAGTTGCTACCCCCAAAATAATCATGTTGGAAAACAAAAACTCTAAAGTTAATAGTAACCAACAACAACAAATAAAAGAGGACTAGATCAATAGTCTATGATCTGAGACTACAGAGAATTAGGTGAACAAACTGGCTTGGCCGTAATTATAATTTTTGATGCAATCTTTAAGAAACACTGCTCTCTTTACTGCTCATGCTACAAAGCAGGCAGTGTTGTTAGCTCCTTAAAGGAGGCTACAGCCTCCTAAAGGTCTCCTAAAGACCTCCTAAAGGTCTTTTCTAATGGGATAATGGTTTTGACTTCATACTTGCCACTCACCTTTATGTTTGGGATGAGGTTCTGATCCTCGGATACCTGAGGATTGATTGCAATAAGTATTCCATTATACCCATTGTCTTGAAGCTGCACTCTGGTTACCAGTACTAGGAATTCTGCACCTAAGGCAACCAGGAGAGTCACAAGCTTCAGGCTGCAAACAGGACCTGCATTGTCCCTGTGGGTCATGTTAGAGAAGCCTCTGGTTTACTCACACTTGTCCTGCTGGGTACATTGTGCCAGGTTGTCAATGGGAAACATAGTTTCTTCTTGAACTTGAAAAGTCCTAGAACTTGTGATGAAAGAGGTGTCTTCTTCACAAAATCTGGAATGGGTCTATCTGAGACCTGCCTTTACAAGTCCTTTTTCTCTAAGCAATGCCATACTTCCCTGTTCTTTGGCTGAGCTTTCTCCTTAATCACGGTTGGGCAAGAAATCTTCCACTTCTTTCTCATTTTCTGTTTCTCAGAGGAAGAGGAAAACAATACAAAAGGAGCTTGAAAGACAGTTGCCTAGCTGGATGGGCTGGAAATCAGAGAATCTGGATTATTCAATCCACTTTCAGTAGAAAACCCAAAATCTGTAGTGATTTTTCTCTCGTTACCCTTGATAGGCTTCTCTACTCATCAGCGTAACTAATTCCCCACTGCACTCAAGTCATTTTTTGTTTGTTGTAAGATTCTCTTGTCTGCTCATTTTGAAGATTTGCAAATCCATCCTGTAGTCCTGTTCCTGGGGCCCTTGTGTCAGATAGTCTGGGCAAGCTCTCAGCTGATTGCTGGGGCAGAGGTATCACATATACCCCAGGGAGGGTCAAACACCAAGATCTTGGATGCCTGTGCAGGCGACAGAGACTTTTCCCTCTCCCCTTGTTGCCTTTTTCTCTGAACCAGGGAAAAAAATGAATTTCTCTTTCAGGAACTCTCTTGTGAGAGCAAGGCTCTGCTTCCTTCAACCTTCCATTTCTCCAGTACCTATCACAGGACCTGGTAAATATTTTATGAGTGATTAATATCTGATAATTACATAATGCTTTAGAGTTTACAAATGTACCCACTTAAATTTCAATTCCCAGAATAGGGATTGCCATATTATATGGTAATTCTATTCTTACTTTTTTGAGAAACCTCCATACCCCAAAAGTTTAAAAACATTTATCCACTAAGATATATGCACCCCAATGGTAATTGCAGCAGCATTATTCACAGTGGCCAAGATATGGAAACAACTGAAGTGTCCTATGATAGATGATTGGATAATGAAGATGTGGTACCTATATACAATGGAGTATTACTTAGCCATAAGAAGAGAGTAAATACTTCCATTTGTGACAACATGGATGAATTTTGAGAATATCATGCTAAGTGAAATAAGTCAGACAGAAATAGTTGCGAACCATACGATTTCACTCATGTGGGATATAAAACTGAAAGCAGCAAATAAACAAGACAAACAAAAACTCATAGACACAAACAACAGTTTAGTGATTGCCAGAGAGAAAGCGAGGTCGGAGGTAGGTAGAAAAGGGTAGAGGGGGTCAAATATATGGTGATAGAAGAAGATTTGACTTTGGATGGTGAACACACAATGCAAAATACAGATGATGTATTATAGAATTGTACATTTGAAACCCATATAATTTTATTAACCAATGTCACTCCAATAAATTTAAAAATGTCAATTCCCTGATGCAGGTGTAATTTTTACTTTTGTTATTCAGTGAAGACACTGAATCTCAGAAAGATTATGAAAATTAGCCAATGGGGACAAGAACTAACATTTATCGTGTGATAGGTTTCATCATGCCTATTTTATGATTGACAAAACTCAGGCTCAGAAAATCTAAGTAATTTTTTCCAGGTTATGTGAGGATTGTCATATTGCTAGAATGAATCCAACTGATTCTAAATTCCATTGTTTGTCACCATATCATGTTCTTTCATGTTCTCAAGAAACTAGAAATGAATTAAGAGCTGCAACGTTGAAGAAAATTTTTCTCCTACTGTCCTTCTGCTTGAAACCTCTTCTTCTCTCATTGTTTCTCATCTGCTTTTTCTTCATATCCCACATCTGGTCTGAAGCCTGAGCTGAGCTCCCCAACTAGGTCAACCCTGCTTTCATGCTTTAATAGAATCAGATCCCTCTCTTTTGAAGCATGATTATGGTTACAATGTCACATTCAT
>NW_006441955.1:31000970-31013232 GCF_000325575.1 Pteropus alecto | reverse complement strand
TGAAGAGCATAAGAGAGCAGGGGCCTTATCTGTTTTGATCACCATCTTTTCAGTACTTAGCTTAGTAAACTCTCAAAAACGATTCGTTGAATGAATAAATGACTAAATGAATGGAGTCAAGAAAAGTAAATAAAAGCCAGATTATTATAGTGTGACAATACTCTTCCCTCCACCCCTATTTTGAATATTTTGCTTCTAGAAGTTACCTTTTCTGTTCAAGAGCAGTTTCCGTCTTGCTTCTTCTTGACAGATAACACTTGGGTATTGGTGCTCCCCTGGATGTGGAAGAGAATGGAATGTCACCTGTCACCACATGGCTGCCAAGGCTGCTCACTCTTCAGTTCAGAGGTTAGCTTAGTTATCTTGTCTTCTGGGGCGAATTCCAGCTGTGGGTTTTCCCACTCACTCACAGTATGTCTACAGAGCGGAAGTCCAAAGGTTTGGCAACTCTGAAGGCTTTGCCTGTAACTGTGACTCACTGAATGGAACAATACACTTTATTTTCAACTTTCTTTGGCAGTTTATTTCTTATGCCAAACTCATGATTTCAAGGAAAACATTATTCCCGTCAGCAAAGAACTATGCTTAAAAATTAAACTCCTAAGTCACACTGTGAGACTAGCTTTATGTCAAAAATTAGAAAAGAGTTTCTTCTTGCCACCATGAATATTTATATAAGTCGTTCAATGGCTGAGGGGCCATTGAGGACTGACATGCAGGTCTCTTTCCATCTGTTCTTATCAACAGTTACAGTGGCTCCCTTAGAATGTGGCGGTGGAGAATGCTGGCTATACAGAGTGCATACAGATTTGTAAAGAACAGCCATAAATAAACAATCTTGTCTAACTTTACCCGGGTTAAAACCTAAACAAGCCACTCAGGCTTTGCTCACCCTGGGCTCAGGGGCCAGGCATGACATCCATTTCTGTCTATCTGCTTTCTGCTTTCTTGTCTCTGGAACCCAGTGCCTAGGTCTGGCCACTTGATTGGACTCCACTTTCATTATCTGTTCCTTACAGGATTCGCAGTCACTGACCGATTCTCTTAGCAAGTCTGGGAGTCACATTCACTCCTGAATGCCTTTCCCACCACCTCTGTTCTGACCTACTCTCAGCAACTAGACTTGGGGCTAGGCCAGTATGAAGATCTCTCCTTACTGCCTTCCCCGTTGGCCAGGTTGACCCCAAAGGAGACAAAACTAAAAAGCAGGAGAAAACTGACCTAACTAAATTACTTAAAAGTCATTCTTAAATAGAGTGCCCACTTTTGATAAAGTTTGATTTGAAAATAGAAAGAACAATTCATCCTTTCATTCAAAGAATATTCACTGTTTATGTCCATAGATATTATGATATCTAAGAAACGAAATATTTCTGAAGCAAAGAAAAACAGAAATACAATGTTCAAGCATTTATTTCAATGTTGTAAACACTAGAGGAACCTGCTCTGCTTTCATCTACTTTCAAGAAAATAAGAGTTATTCAGAAAAAAAAAAAAAGAAAATAAGAGTTATTCAATTTCAGTAACTGAAGAATCTAAAGAACATCTTTGTTCATTGTCTGACTATGCAGTTCGACCTGTACCCACAAGGCCTCTCAATTTCTTTTCATGGAGTCTGGTGATGGAGACTCACAGTCAAAGGGAGTAAAACATGCAGCTGGTGTCAGAGAAGTCAGGACATTTTACATCTTGAGGTGTCCAAGAAAGTTTTGCCTTTGTTTCAACTCTTGCAGCAATCCCATTCAGAAGAAGAAAGTAGAATCTTGCTGGGCTGCATGACTTACGGGCCGCTTTAGTTTTGAAATGTTTATGAAATAAATCAAAATAGAAGTGAGACCAACTGTAAAGACTAAGAATTAAATAAAATAGAGTTTGCCAAGGATCCAGATGGCACATTTCATACCCCCCTTACCCATTTTCTTCAAAGTTATCCAGTAGTCCCCTCTTGTCCACAGTTTCACTTTCTCCTGTTTCCGTTACCCATGGTCAACCTAGGCCTGAAAATATTAAATGGAAAATCGCAGAAATAAACAATTCAGAAGTTTCAAATTGCGCGCCATTCTAAGTAATGTGATGAAATCTCATGCTGTCTTGCTCCATCTCACCTGGGCCATGAATCACTCCTTCAGAAAGCATTTCCACACTGTACACACTCCCTGCCCATTGGTCACTTAGTAGCCATCTCGGTTATTGGATTGACTGTAATGGAAATGGAAAATCGCAGAAATAAACAATTCAGAAGTTTTAAATTGCGTGCCATTCTAAGTAATGTGATGAAATCTCATGCTGTCTTGCTCCATCTCACCTGGGCCATGAATCACTCCTTCAGAAAGCATTTCCACACTGTACACACTCCCTGCCCATTAGTCACTTAGTAGCCATCTCGGTTATTGGATCGACTGTAATGATACCACAGTGCTTGTGTTCAAATAACCTTATATTACTTAATAATGTCCCCAAAGCACAACAGTAGTAATGCAGGCAATTCAGATATGTCAAAGAGAAGCTGTAAAGTGCTTTCTTTAAGTGAAAATGTGAATATGGTACAATAAGATATTTTGAGAGAGGGAGACCAATTTCTATAACTTTTAGTACAGTATATTATTATAATTATTCTATTTTATTATTAGTTATTATTGCTAATCTCTTATTGTGCCTAGTTTATAAATTAAACTTTATCATAAGTATGTATATATAGAAAAAAATATTGTGTATTTAGGGTTTGGTACCATCAGTGGTTTCAGGTTCCACTAGGGGTCTTGGAATGTATCCCCTGCAGGTAAGTGGGGACTACTGCACTCATTTTCAAAACAAAGAAATGAAGTGGATAGTCCAGATAGGGTCTGAAAAGTCATTTGTGTTTGTTGAGTCACCAAAATTCTAAAGCTTGGAGCTCTTACATTTCATGTCTAGTTTCTCGAATTCTCCCCATGCAGTGTTTTACCCCCGGGCTTTTGCTATTATGCCTCCTCTACACCAATAACTCTGCAGATCGTTTTGTGCATGAAAAGCCTCTCCAAAATTTGCCAGCATAGAAAACAAGACCCACTTTTAACGATAACCCAATAAAGAAAATGAGAGAAAGGATATAGTATAGTCCTCATTTGTAAAACAGGCATAAATTTTCCTTCTATAAAATATGTATCTGTCAGGCACCAGATAGTATTTAGCATCATGTGGATGTAAAATATTATCGTTATTACTATCATTGCTTTTCAGAGAAGAAAAAAAAAAAGGCAGAAACATAGGAGAAATTTTTTAGAGAGATAAAAATAAGCACGGAGACTCAGGGAACAATAAACAGAAGTAGAAGCACAAAATTTTGACCCTCCTCTTCCCTAGTCTCCCATTATGTTTTCTTCCTGCTCTGATTCTTGTCTCAGTATGTCTCTGAAGCTCCAGCGATCTGCCAGACTCCCCTGCTGCTCCCAACCCTACCCGCAAAGGGTAACAGGTCTTTTGGTTTTCCTTCCTCTCCTTTGCTACTTGTAATGTTCCGTCGAACCCTGCCGCCCCTGCAAACAACAACAAAAACAACTGCAACTGGTTGAAAGACCTGGCAATTGGGGCATTAGGGCTCCCCCTTCTGTTCTTGGGGTGCAGGTACCCCGGGGCTCTGAATCTTCAGACAAAAACTCCAGACAAAATCCACCTGCAGGACCTTCATTCCACCATGCACCAAAATACCATTTACACTAGTGCTTTTCAAATTGTAATGTACCTAAGGAGCACCTGTTCAAATACCTATTCGAAATTCGTTGTAGGTCAAGGTGAGCCCAATATTTTTCACGTTTACCGAGCTCCCAGGTGCTGCTGAGGCTACTGGTCCTTGAGCCACACTTGGAGGAGTTTCTGTATCAGAAGGGCTCCCAGGGAATATCCAGGGATTTACTTGGTGATTACAGCCTTTACACCAAAAAGGAAGCAGTCTTCGTGATCCATAAATATATTTTTACCTCCTTATAGGAAAGGCCTGCATTTTTTCAGAACTCAGGAAAAAAACATTGCATTAATTATGCATTTTTATGGTGACATCATTGTTAAATATTCTTTGTAAAGAAACAAGTACAGAATTTTAAAGAAGAAACCAACAACAGATATGTTTTAAATTCTTGAAAGTCACACTATTATTAAAGCCTCAAATACAATGTTTTCTTATTGATCATATGTGAGCCATGATAAGATTGCTTTAACGATCTCCAATACGTGGCCTCAAGCAGGCATTTCCCAAGGATGTACATTATTCAAACAGGGAATTGCTTCCTTCCTAATTTTTATTTCTCTATTTTTTTCACTCATTCATTTGTTCGAAAATAAAATTGTGTCAAATATAGCTAAAGAAAGCTCTTAAAAATGGAAAATCGTGTTTCTGCTTGATGCCAGGCATTGTTCTAAACTGGATATTAGAGTGAATCAAATGGGTCGAGTCCCTGTCCTGATGGAGTTTACGTCCTAAATAAGAAAGAAAGATAACAAAAAAATACAGTGGGATATCTAATGAAAGTGTTACAGAGAATAAGAAATTAGGTAATCAGGAGAAGGCAATGAGACAGTGGAAGTTGGGATTTGCTATTTTGTATTAGGTGATTGGGGAAGGCCTCACAGATAAGATCATTAGGAGTGAAAAAGGAACCATGCCAATATGTGAGAAATAGTGCAGGAAGAGAAGAGGGCAATTATGATTACTAGGCCCTGAAGTTGGAGGTTGCCTGTAGTGGAGTGAGCACAAGGAAGAGCCTGAGAGCTGCCACAGAGAGGGTCCTGAGACTGGAGGAGGCTGTGGCATAGAGGCCCTCTCTAGTGCACAGTGGAGGTATGACGGGATCTGACTTTCAGATCACTTTTTGAGAGGAGGCCAAGGGTAGAAGCAGAGGCCAGCGAGGGGCTTATTGCTGAATGCAGGTAAGACAATGGAGATGTAGAGAGCTCAGAAAACAGTTTTGGTTGTCTTCAGTTAGCCTTTCTTCAGCTTTCTAGAAGTTTCTTTTCCCCTCTCCACTAAATAATTTTGCTGTGGAGGTGAAATAAAAGCCTTTCAGCTCGTAAGCTTATTAAGAGAGGAATCAAAGAATACTTCTTTGCCTGCCCAGAAGTGCCTAGCATAATGCTGACTGATGACAAAACATAAAACGAGAAACAATGACACTAAAATAATCTGAGATCTGTAGTTATCTGTAGTCAAATGACATAGAAATATAGTCTAAGTTTATAACATAAGGCCATGATTTTCAATGCCTTGTCTGTAAGTTCCCCATAAAAGGTTAGAATTATTATTATCAATATAATTATCAGTTACTCTCAGCTGGGGTCCCCTTGCTCCTCAGAGACCTTCATATAATTGGCTTTTATCCATGTCAATTCCATGGCCTGTGGAAGACCAAGCTCTGCCTCCTAGATTCCTGCAACTACCTGGACACCCAATTTCTTAAAATTCCTGGTTCCTACATCCATACATGCTGTTTCTGTGCTTCACATTGTTTCAGATGTACTGTTTTGAATTTTCCAAAGGAACACGTACATGTTGTGTTTATGATCAATTTAGACTTTATTGAAGAGTTCATAGGGAAAGCGAAAAAGGTATTTGTCACAGAAAAAAAATGAAACAAAACTTTTACACTACTTAAAGTATCAGCTTCCTTTTAGTAATAATCACACCTCAGATAAACCTCATTGGCTTTGATACTGCCAATGTGTGAAGCTAAGGTATCAGCATTCTTTAAATAATATTGTACAACTGTGGAGCTTCCCTGTCCCCCAAGTTGCCTCTGCCTCTTTCTGTCTTGAGAGATCTTTATCGCTTTTCCTATCTCTCTTTTCCTTACTTTCAAGAGAAAAACCATCCAGCTCACCACCACCAACAGAATCCCTGGCCTCCTGCAGAACCAGTGCCCTGTTTCTCTCAGTCCTGGGCACCACTGAGAAACCAGGCAGGGTGGGAGGATTTGATGGCTCTTCCCCTCAACCTCAAACATTTGTAAAGTGTTCTCAAGAGAGATTCTGGAGAATGAGTTTTTAGGACAATTTTGGCTTAGGCACTCACCTCCCTGGGTGGCTTCAAAAGCCACTCCAGCTTATTTCTATTTCTACTCCTCTAAATTTGAAGTCAAAATATTTACTCTTCTACTATTCTGTTTCTTGTGATCTATCATTTCTGTTTCCTTAAGTTGCTATTTTCCCTTTAACTAGCTGGGCACAGCTAAGGTGTCAGAGGTTTTCCCATATCCCTCAGCTCCCGGAACCCTAACTTGATCTCAGTTTTCTTAAACAACCTATTATGATTATTTCAAGAGTTTTGGATGTGGCTTACTTGAAAATTCCAATGAAGGCCCTGCACAAACTGAAACCATCTTTAATCTTTTTCTCTATTGCTTATTACTCACCAATTCTTTTTCTGTATCCTTTATTAGTACTTTCTCCTATACCTTTTTCTATTCTCCTCTAAAAAGTCTAGGGAGCAACTTCTAAAAAATATTATTACAACATATCTTTACCTAAATAAATAGCTGTTTTTATTTTTTCTCTGTTAGAAAATAATGGGATTTTTTGAATACAGATTCTTTAGTGTCGTGTAGCTAAGAAAAAACAAAAAAATCAATTCTTTAAAATAATGCCAAAATTGGTTACTAAAAATACAATAAATTTAAAGACAAAAAATGTACAATGGATGACACATTTTAATCAAGATCAAATGTTCATATTCTAAAAATATTAAAGGATTTTAAAAACCAATAGTTACAAGCAATAGACAAATTTTTTAAAAGAAACTTTTTAGGCAACATTTTTGTCTTTTTTTAAGCCAAGAATAAAATAATGATTTTTTTGAGTCGTAATTTATCTTAAATGTCATTATATCACATATGTTTTATCTCCACATGAATAAGTTACCATATTATAGATTTTAGCAATGAGTCACACATTACAGATTACTTACTAAGCAGGGTATAAAGCCAAAATAGTAAAATGCTAGAGTTTAAGAATATGCAAAATTTTTCTGCCACTTCTGTTTTGAATTATATACATTTTTATTGGCATTCACTTTTAATCTTGTACTACAATAATCATGTAGAAGCAGTGGTTAAATGGTTGAGTAATTGGACTTTGAAGTTAGACTGTGTGGATTGAAATTCCAGTTCTGCCTTTTACTGGCTGCATGTAAGTTATTAAATATCTCTGTGCCTCATTTTCTACATCTTTAATATTGGTGTAAAATTTAAATAGTACATGTAGTGATTAAAACAGTGTCTAGGCCAGAGTAAGAATTTAATAAGTATTAACTCATATTAATTATGTCCTTTCTCTGGTGTGTGTGGCACCTGCTTGGGCACTATTAATTTCTTACCTAATAATCATACTCTTTTTTTTCTTGCTGTCAGAACCTATCTTCCATGACAGAGGTCAAAAATGTCTGATGCTAATTTTTCCAAGTCTCCCTCATAATGGTGCATGACTATGTGACCTGACCCCAGCCAATAATCTAAGGAGTAGTCTGCTAGCAGGAGGCAGGTGGAGGAGAAGAATGTGGTGCTGTTGGGATCATTTATAGAAAAGATTTTCCTCCATTAAAAAAAAGGGAAATGTCTAGAAAAAGCCCACCCTTCTTTTCTATCAGGGTGCCAGAAGCTGAGAGAGCTTCTGTGGCAGTGAGATGGAAGGTGAGTGGTTAGCCAGCCAAAAAATGAAGGTAGTAGAGTTGAAAGGTGTATGAGTCCTGTGTCCCTGATGATACCGTGATAGCTGAGCCGACCCAGGAGTGCCTAACTCCAGACTTCTCACTGTGTGAAGCAATGAAAGCTCCGGTTCTTTAAGCCATCATTATTAGTCAGGTTTCCTGTTACTTCTGGACAAAACCACTACAACTGATAAAAGCACTTCACAAAATAGCATTGGCATTTATAAAAATGCCAAGCAATGTTTGGAAAATGTACATGAAATGGTTTAATATATAAACTATAAGATATTTTAATGAACAAATAATAATAATATTGCAAATTTTTGAGCAAGTGATTTTCTCTTTCATACGAAAGGATCATGCTTAGCTTTAATAGGCGAGGGAGAAAAATGCCCATTCAAAGCCTAACATAAAATAACTTTAAAAGTAAATGGCAAAACTATTTAGCATTCTTAAGCTTTTCTTAAAATATATACTAGACTAAAATATAACTATGCCAATTTTATATCTGTATCCCTGCATTATTAATCTTCTTGTCTCCAAAGGACCACATTTTACTTATGAATATTTTTCTTCATATTTGACACCAGAGAGTCTATGATTTTCTAAGTACTTTTTAAGTGGTTAAATAACTCTCCAATTAATTTATAGTTATATTAGTAGATTTTCAAACAATACAAAAAGAATAAAATAGTATATATACTCTCTATGACCAGACAGTATCTTTATGCCATGAGATTTAAATTGCTTATATTTATTATTGAAGGCTTTAATACCTAATCAGAGCCAAATGATACTATATTTTAAAAAGGAAATCTCATACCCATGCATCATTTTTCCTTGGTCAGCCAAAGAACTGCTAATATCTAGAGGATAGAGTATTGAGCTTAAAATCTAAGGACAGACAGTGTTATTTTGTGCATAGTATTAAAATAAACTGATTTTAAAAATTGGCTATGTAATGTAATATATTAAATGTTCCATACATAACTTTCTTGAGTATAAATACTGAACACACGCTATGACTTGGGTTAAATTTGACAGTCTTTATTTAACGGGTCAAACATTTTGGATTTTTGCACATTATGGTATTTGCTGGAACCATTTATAGTTTAAAGTGAAAAGTAAATTCACATATGCTATTACTTTTCTTTAAGAAAACTCTTGTCTGAACACTCAAACCACCATGGAAAATATCTGCATGAAAAGAGATAATCAGATTCAGCAATCCCACTCCTTGGTATTTACCCAAAGGAGTTGAAAATATGTCCACATAACTACTTGCACCTGGATGTTTATAGCGGCTTTATTCATAACTGCCAAAACTTGGGAGCAACTGAGATGTCCTTTAGTAGGTGAATGGATAAATAAACTACGGTACATCCAGACAATGGAATATTATTCAATGCTAAAAAGAAATGAGCTATCAAGCCATGGAAAATCATGGTGGAAACTTAAATGCATAGTACCAAGTGAAAGAAAACAATATGAAAAGGCCACATACTGAATGATTCCAACTGTATAACGTGCTGGAAAAGGCAAAACTATGGAGACAGTAAAAGGATTAGTGGTTGCTAAGGGTTTGGGGAAAGGAGAGATGAATAGGCAGAGCACAGGGGATTTTTATGGTAGAGAAAATGCTCCGTATGACTATAATGGTGAATACATGTCATTATACATTTGTCCAGACCCATAGAATGTGCAATACCAAGAATTAATTGTAAATGTAAACTATGGACTCTGGGTGATAATGATGTGTCAGTCTAGGTTCATCAGTTGTAACAAATGTTCCATCTGGTGGAAGATTTCTATAATGGGGAGGCTGTCCATGAGTCGGGGCAGGGATGTATGGTATATCTCTGTTCTTTCCTCTCAGTTTTGCTGGGAACCTAAAAATACTCTAAAAAGAAAGTCTTAAATATAAGAGAGAGATAATCATTCTTGATTTTATATCATGTGCTTTGCACCTTAAAACAATCATTGTTTATTAATACCTACCACTTATGGGGTACTTATGATTTATTAAGGTCAAGGCTATGTGGTACAAATATGACCTCAATCATCATAACAATCCTGTCAGATAGGTAGAATTATTCTTTAATATTTTTAAAGAAAAAAATCAAAGCTCAGAGAAGTGAAGTAACTTGCCCAAGACTTGTAGCTAGAAAACATGAATACACTGTTATATGCTTCTAAAGCCCTTGTTGCTAACCACTACATTATTATAATAACCTATTTCAGCCTCATCCCATACTTATGCTTGGCCTGACCGCCAATGGTTTAATTAGTTTGTGCAGTACTGGGGTAATTACTTTTCTGGGTGGTTTCTGGTAAAGCCGTCTTTTCAACAACAGATAACATGTTGCCCACTGCTATAGACTAAATGTTTATGTTCTCCTAAAATTCATAGTTTAAAACCCTGATCCCCAATGTGATGGTATTTGGAGGCAGGGCTTTTGGGAGGTAAGTAGGTCATGAGTATGAAGCCCTCATTATGAGATTTGTGCCCTTATAAGAAGAGATATGTGAGAATTTGCTTCTTCTCTCTCTTAGATGTGAAGATACAGCAAAAAGGTGTCCCTCTGAAAACCAGGAAGAGGCTCTCACCAGGAATCGAATTAGCTGGCATCTTAATCTTAGACTACCCAGGCTCCAGAGCTGTGAGCAATAACTTTGTGTTGTTAATGCCACCCAGTCTATGGCATAACTGACTAAGATACCCACTAACACTCTATCTAGTAAGAGTGATGCCTGTCTGTGCCTCAAACTTTGTTCAGTTCTTGTTTAACTAACCCTGTGGACAACCACCCTTGTAGCAAATGGAGTCTACTAATTTTAAGACATATAAAACTACAGTAATCAAGAGTATGTGATGTTGGCATAAGTTTAAATTATTTATTATTAGAGTAGAATAAAAAGTACACACATATATGGTCTAACCATTTTCAACAAAAGCACTAAGTTAATACAATGTGAAAAAGAAAGTCTTTTAAATAAATGATGGTGGAACTATTGACTATCTGTGTACAACTAAGTAAGTCTTGACCCCTACTTCACTCCTTCCAAAAATAAATTCAAAATGAATCACATATTTAAATATAAAAGTTTAGAATCATTAAACTTTTAGAAGAAAACACAGAATAATTTTTACAAATGTGGAGTTATTAAGCACAAAACTATAAAAGGAAAAATATTGATAAGTTAGATTGTATCGAAATGCTTGTCATCAAGAGACACCTTTATGAAAATGAATAAGCAAGATACAGACTGAGAGAAAATATTCATTATATATATTCGACAAAAGACATCTTCAGAAAATATAAAGCAGTCCTACAAATCAACAATAAAAAGACAACCCAAAAATGAGCAAAAGACTTGAATAGCACTTCATAAAAGATGGATATTTGGTACATAAATATTTAAAAAATGATCAACATTATTAGTTATCAGGGAAATGAAAATTAAAACCACAATAAGATGCCACCTCACACTCCCTAGAACAACTAAAATAAAGAATGTGGCTATAATAAATGTTGGCAAGGATGTGAAGCAATTGCTGCTACAATCACTTTGAAGATGGATACATCATTTTTTAACAAAGTAAAAGATATGCATATCCCATGACCCAGCAATTCCACTCCTAGGAAAAAAAAAAAAAATGAAATCATATTTATAAAATGCCTTTTACAAGTGTGTTTATAACATCCTTATTCATAATAACCAAAACTTGCAAACTACCTAAATATCTATCAACAGGAAAATTGGTAAACAAATTGTGATATATTTATATACTGAATATTACTTACCAATAAAAGGGAATAAACTACTAAAACGTGCAACAGTATTACTGAATCTAAAAAAAATATATATCAAGTGACAGGAGTTGGACACAAAAGAAGATATATTATCTGACTGCATTTATATGAAGATCAAGAATAGTCAAAATTAACCTGTAGTGACAGAAATTAGAAAGTGGTTTTCTCAGTGTGTGCATGTGTGTGTGACTGGGGATGGGGTAGTTTTGGTTAATGGACCAGAAAGGAAGACAAATAGACTTTCTGGATTGATATAAATGTTCTAGATCTTGTTTTAGTTTGTAGCTTCATGGGTGTATGTAATTGTCAAAACTCATGTTCTGAACATTGAATATTTGTGCGCTTTATTGAATGTAAATTTTACCTCCACTTAAAAGTGACTTGTAGTCATCAGAAATTGACTAATTATTGAAGGCAAGCCTTTTGTGGGTAGAAATGAAGAATACAAAGATTGTGGGGTGGGTTTGCTCTTTATACTTGCACTAAGATGCTTAAAGAAAAATGTGATAAGCTTAGAGGTCAGGAGAGCTTCTATGATTGCCTTAAAAACTTATCTCTCTGAGTTGCTGAGATGACATATCCAAATCAAGTATTAATGATGTGAAGAGCTGAATAACAAGATAAGGTGAATGAACAGACTCACCAGATGAAAAATTAAGCCACTGATTGAGAAGGAGCTAGATCTTCAGAATTGTAATGGAGTTGTGTGGGTAGACTTGGATAATTCTATTTTCTTAGTAGTTAGACCCTACCAAGCTTCTTGCTTTCTGAAGAACAG
>NW_006441955.1:30950270-31000949 GCF_000325575.1 Pteropus alecto | reverse complement strand
TCTAAAATAACTTCATTTGAAGAATTTACCTTGCTGATTCTTCTCATAACTGACTGTTATCACTTCTTTATACCCTTTGACCAGCACTATCCAGTAAAAATATAATGTGAGCCACCTATGTAATTATAATTTTTAATAGCTACATTAAAAATAGTAAAACAAGAGTTAAAATTAAATTTTGATGATTTCTTACACAACTCAATATATTAAAATATTTCAACATGTCAACATAAAAATTAAGATATTTTACATTATTTTTCATATGCAAAATCAGTGTGTATTTTACACTTACAACATATTTCCATTTAGAATAGTCACATTTTAAATGTTCAATATCCGTCAGTGGCTAGTGGCCTCTGTATTCTCCATATTTGACCATGGTTTCTTATTTCTTAACATCAGTAAGAAATGGACTGAATAATTTTTTGTTGTTGTGCGGCTAACCTGTGCATTGCAGGATGTTTAGCAGCATGCCTGACCTCTACCCACTAGATTCCAATAGTAATCTCTCCTGCACCCATCCTCCAAGTTGTGACTCAAAAACAAAAGTCAAGAACCACTGGTATAGATCTGCATAGAGTTAGATTTCAATACATTCCAGGGCACAAGTGAAAACTCTGACCCGGGAGAGTCAGAGTTTTTCATACTGACCAGGTCTTTCATACTAAAAACTATGCAAGAATGTGCTTGTTTATATCAGCAGAAACCTATGATAATGAATTCCTAGGGTGTTAGACTAGGAATGAAAGAATATGATTTCGATGAGGCTGAAATTATCAATATAGATATACTTACCAGAGACTGGATTCATTGTGCTTGCCTGAGCATCCAATAGAGTTTCTAAAGGTTTACTCAGTTGGTTGGTTAAAATCCGAGCTCAGTGGTGCATGCACTAAATAAAGTTGAGATGCTAGAGATCTCTTGATATATTTTAGAGGATTGATTTAAAAGACTAAGGAAGATAGGATGGTTGGAATGGATTTATCATTTGTGATCCAGTCAGCTATCTCCAAATGTGTCCTGAGAGGGCTCAGAGGACCCTCTTGTCACTAATGTATTGGGAAAACACTGGGGAGGAGAATGCCAGAATCCTATAAAAGTGCTGTAGCTGTTGCCCTCTAAGCCCAGAGATGAAGTTAGGAGATGCAGCCATCGAATGGGATCCCTAACTTCCTAGTGGAAATAATATCTCAAAGCAGCAGAAGCCAAGTGACAGCACTTAACCATCAGAGATGAGGTAGCTGCAGTTATCATTATAGGCAGCAGGGCAATAATCACAGTTGTTTAAGTAAAAGAGATCTTTAGCGGTGGATAACTGATCGTGGTGTCCCTGGAATTAAAATGGATGGACAGCCTATTAAGATCCTACTTGATCTGTATAACAAAAAATTGCTAGATCTGATGAAAATAGACTTGAACTTCATAAACTTAATGGAAATTTACAGCATCTTGGCACTGGCTTCTTAATTCATTGCTATTGTAATAGGAAAACCAATCTGTAGTCCCTGGAACTGCCCTTTTCTACCAAAAGAGTAAATAAACCCAAAGCAATACCATGTTCCTGGGGGAGTTATAGCATTTAGTGCTACCATTAAATACCTGAAAGATGTAGGGATGGTGATTTTCACTACATCCTCATTTAATCTTTTATTTGGCCTGTGTAGAAGTGAAAGTGTCATCTAAAATGTTGATTTGGGTGCAGTCTTTTTGGCAGGTGAATGAGCACAATTCCTAGCACTTAGTATGTAAATATCACTCTGGCAAATATGTTTTATTCATCCTAATATGCATGCAAAAACTAAGTTATTTGCTTTCATCTGGAAGTGAGAGAATTTATTGCTTTATGTAAGGGCTATGTTAATTCTCTAGCTCTCTCTCATAATTTAGTGTGCAGGAACTATGATCATTTCATCACCTTATGGGATATCATTTTTGTCTACTATATGTATGATATTGTGCTACTAAGACCCACTGATCAGGAAATAGCATATACCATAGATGCCTTGTGTAGTAAATTGTCTTTCCGTAGATGCAATGTGACCTTAACACTGTCCAAGAGGTGGAATCTTTCACTCTTTCTCTCAGATTTGGGCTGGCCCTCTGATATATTTTAGATAACAAAATGCAGCAGTGGTGATTCTGTGTAACTTGCATGGCCTTAGATCTGTAAATTCTGCCTTTGCTGCTTGAGCCCCCACTCTTGGGATACAGCTACCACACACACACACACACACACACACACACACACAGCCACATACAGAGCCACAAGGATAAAGTGGAAGAAGTCCTCGTCCTTAAAATGAATCTAAGTCACCAGACATATAACTAAAGTTATGTGGGATATTTCAGCCTCAGCAGCAATCTGGTTGCAACTATATGAGACAACCCAGCTATTGCCATATGGAGGAAAAAACACCCAGCTGAACCCTGCCTGAATTTCTCACTCACAGAATCATGAACAAAACAGTTGTTTTAAACCACTAAGTTTGTTATAACAACAAAAGAAAACCAAAACATGCTGGAAAAGAAACATACAATTGAGAAAGTGGAGGGGATAAACTCTATGAAAATTTAGGGTTCTCCTACTTCTGAATTTTCTTGGGTCCAATGGTCTGGACCATATTAGTTTACCCACTTAGAATGAAAGTTGTTTCACCTTTCATCCCCTTGGATCATGGTATTGGCTAGGGTCACTCACATAGCTGCATTCAGAGGGAATATGGTTGGACCTTGAAAATCAATGGCTCACATGTCTAGCACCTCATGCTGTCAGCTGGGATCTGCCTGGGTTTTGCTCAACAGAAGGATAATTGGGTAATTATATGGTACTTGGCTTCAAAGAAAGGAAACCAGAACCTGCTAGGTTTCTCAAGGCCTAAATCTAGAACTGGCCCAGGGTCACTTTTACAACATTCTATTGTTCAAATTCAAGAAGGGAAGTAGATTCCACTTGTGTTGGGTGTACAACGATGAGACAATTGTTCAGAGGCCGTCTTTGGAAGCAGTTTACCACCAAAAAATTTTTTAAATTGCTTTTTATTTTGCTAAGTATTATTTGTATTTGTCAAGTATCTTTAACCTATTATTTCATTTCTGCAATTTTTACATTACAGTATATATTTGTCGCAGGGAGAAAAACACAATTTTCATCAATAATGTATTGTTGCATCCTATACGCAAATGTACCACAACGAATGAGGTGTTTTTTTTGTTTTTTGTTTTTTTTTTAAATCAGGCACTTGATGTTTTAAATGCTTTATATCAGAGATCTGCACACTATGTCCTATGGGCCAAATCTATCTTGGTACTTATTTTCGTAAATAAAATTCTATTGGAACACAGCCAAGCCATTTGTTTATGTATCCTCCTTGGCACCTTTTATGCCACAATGGCAGTGTTAAGTATGACAGAGTCTGTATAACTCACAAAACCTAAAATAATAATATGTGGCTCTTTGCAGAAAAAGTATGTTGCCCTCTGTTTTAAATTATGTGGAAATCTTTGGTGGACTGTTTAATAGGTTATCAAGTGATTAATGATATCTAAAGAAACTGAGGTTTTTGAATGGGCTGGAATAAATTATTTTTTTTTCCATTTAAATAATAATGGAAAAAGGTATTTTCTAATAATTCAATGTCCAACCAGATCTTAGGAACAGATCAGATTTAGAGGATGAGGGAGGTTATATTTACTTTACCTGGACAATTCAGTTAAAAAGTCAATTTGAGAACCTTATGTAATCATTTTGAGATTTTGTAAATATTTTCTCTTGAATTCTTATCATGGTGGTTATACTTAATACCGATGCAATTTAATTAAAATAAGTACTTTTCATAAGAGGAGACTAACTTCTCTGTACAATTAATTTTCTATTTATGACATTAGCAAGGTTAGGTAGAATCCTAGGTTAGTGTTGGAAAGGCCCTAGAAATTATGTCTCTTGCCCCAACTCCACCTGTCCACCCACGTGTGTGTGTGTGTATGTGTGTGTGTGTGTGTGTGTATGTGTGTGTGTGTGTATGTGTGTGTGTGTGATAAGACTAGCCCAGAGAAGTTAGTTGCCAAGGTCATGATCCATCAGTGAAGAAGTAAATACTTAAATCTCCAGTCTCTAGTGCTTTTTAGTATTTGCATATGTGAAACAGTGTATTTATTATGAAGGAACTTTTAATTCTCATGAACTTTTGGCTGGACAATAACAGTGCTATGGAGGAAAAAAAAGAATTGCTAGAATCATTAATGGAAAATATTCTTTAGTAAAATCAATAATGAGGTATGCCACAATTAAACTGCTCAGTTGATAGTTGCTCTATTTGTGAACTTAATATGTATAGGATCCTTAACATGAAAGATAAAGTGTTGGATAAAGTTTTATATTTTTCCAAATAATATTTGGAAAAAATTTTGCTTGTTCAGGAGTTTATAAACCATACCATCAGGGTGTAGCATAGATACAAAGAATTTGAGACCTGAAAAGTATCTTGGTGATCACCATCGGGCTCCCCCATTTAATGGAAGAAATCAGAGACCAGGGAAGGATCGCAGGTAAATAACACCATACATTAAAATGAGGTTTCTTCCAGTAGTAGTTACCTTGGTTTTTAAAAAAATCTCCCCTATAAGAAGCAAAAGCATCTTTTCTTATGGCTGGGTAGTATTCCACTGTATATATGTACCATACCTCCTGTATGCAATCGCCTATCAAAAGATACTTCTGTTGTTTCCATGTCTTGGCCTCCCTGAATAATGCTACAATGAAGATATGGGTACATACAACTTCACAAATAAATGTTTTCAAAATTTTCAGGTAGATACCCAGAAGAGGGATTGCTGGGTCATATGGTAACTCTAGTCTTAATTTTCTAAGGAACATCCCTACTGTTTTTCACAGTGGCTGTACCAATTTACATATTGCCATTCGCTACAACATGGATGGATCTTGAGAATATCATGCTAGGCAAAGTAAATCAGAAAAAGTCAAGAACCATTATCATTTCATTCATATAAAAATAAAACAAATGAACAAGACAAAAACTCATGACACAGACAACAATTCAGTCGTTACCAGAGGGAATGGTGGGCAAAGGGAAGATGAATGAGTAAAGGGAATCAAATATCTGGTGCCAGAAGATTGACTTTGGGTGGCGAACACACAGTACAATATACAGAGATGTATAATAGAATTATACACTGGAAATCCATATAATTTTACTAACCAATGTCACCCCAATAAATTAAAAAAAAAAATAAAGCACAAGGCAATTTTCCAGGATAAAAAAAAAAAAAGCAAAAGCAGGTCACTTCCAGAACACGTGTCCAAAAATTTGGAATTTATCATACTTATTTCTCTTTCTGGTTATGGATTTTTATAACTACACACAAATTCTGTCCTTTAATAAAACAAAAGGTTTGCGGGGGAAACTAAGAAACTGAGAGATGCTGCGCCTCTCCCCGCCCTCCCTCACTCCAGCCAATAGCAACAGGCCTCTGCGCGCTCTTTTCCCCGCCGACCAATCGGCTGCGCAACAGCGGGCCCAACGGAAAAGGCGGCCGTTGCCAGAGAAACCCTTGCTGGTTACTAGCTCTGCTTGTCTCACTGGCACGTTAGCGGGCACTCTTCCACCGCTAGCAGTTCTAAGAATTCGCCTGCTTCTGCCTCGGAGCCCTTTCCTTTCTTCCTAGCTTTTACCCACCGCACTGCCCACTGCTTCCTGCACCCTCCTAGCCCACCCAGGGCTAGAGAATACAGGTATGCTCGCCTGCCGGGTTCCCACTAACATCCGCGCGGCGTCATTCTATGTGGCCCCTTCGGACCCATTTCAAGCAGAGCAAAGCGGGCTGACGTCACGGCGACGTGCTGACGCAGCGGTGGGGGCGTAGGCGCGCTTTTGGGCGGGGGGAAGCTTGGGCTTGGGTGCTGGTTGGGAGGGACACCGTGTCGGTCTTCGGACGTGTGACACGCGGGTGGTGGTGGGTCCCAGGAGAGGAAGTCCCTTGTGTCCACCCAGGGCCATACTTCAGCTCCTTGAAGCCCACACCCTCCACTTCCCCTGGACTGGCTGTCTGGGCTGGGAAAAAAGGAGCGAGTCTCGTACTCCTAGGAGGGGGTGTGATCCTTGGGACAGCAGGGCAGATCTTAGTGAGATGGGATTCACAAGGAAGCCCTGACTGGGCCGGCCCGGGGCAAGGCGGGGTTTGTTTTCGGAAATAGTGCTTTTACTCATTCGGTTGGCTTTTATGCGCCCACTATTTAATATTGCACATCGTGGTAGGCCTTGGGGTTCCTAAGTGAAGACTACTCCAGGAATGAATTTCTTCAGGGTCTTTCTAGGTTCCAGCATCTGTAGGAAACCCCTTCAAGGATGTGGTCTTGGGCAGGTCACTTAATCGTCCCGGCTTCAGTATCCTCATCTGTAAAAGAAGACAATGATAGTCACATTGGAGTGGTTAAGTAATAGAAGAGATCAAGTAAACTAGTGCCAAGTTTTGAGTGTGAGTGGTTAGTAAGTGGTGGTCATTGTTACTGAGCAATGCATTGCCAGACTGGCTGGTGGGGATGAAGTCTGTCGTAGAGAGAGTTTCTCTGTAACCTCATGCAGAGTAAAGTTTCAGGTGTTTTTGAGTGAATGACGTACTTGAAGCAGTTTTAAGCACTACTTGGTTAGTTATAGTTAAACCACAGAAAGATGTTTGCTTTTAAAATTAGTTTGCTTCCTTTCTGCTTAAAATAATGTCATGGTCATGTTTGTAATTCTTTAAAAGCTAGGTATTCATTTTTTGCTACTTATTTACTTCTGGTTTCGCAATTGCTGTGTATTAATAGTATTGCTTTTTGTATTCCAGACACTCAAGGGTATGAGAAAATGGCGTTGTTTATATTACTATTAATCATTGTGCTTGGTCTGTACAAATGAATGAGACCCAGGAAACTGCGTATAGCAATGAAGTTAACATCTACCCTCTGGGCACAATTATGTTGGAAGTCAATAATTGTTTTCCTCCGGGCTCTGGTTTAGTAGTATTCAATTTATGAATACATTGAAGATGACTTGTATTCATTCTACAAAGAATAGACACTGAAAGAATTGGTTTGACTATAAGAGTTGGTTCTATACAGATAATTCAGACCTGCAAGTAATTTCAGGAATTGTGGTTGACTGAGGGTGATTATTGTATGTATAAACATGAAAAAATTTGAAGACCTGATTGGAAAGCAGCCCCAACAGAGTGAGCCAGAGGGCCCTAAATAGAACCAAAGAACCCCAACTGTAAGTGTTTCTAAATCATTCTGTTCAAACCTCACTACAGCTTTGGCTGACAAAGATTACTCTCATTCTGAATACCAGAAAACCAAGGCTATGGGTGAGAGTTGTCCATATCAGGTGGCTCGAAAGGACAAAGAACTGATGAGTCAGGCCCAGTATTTCATTTTAATATGCTGCTTCTGGGTCATCAAGGAATGGTTAAATTATGTTCAGTCTTCCTTCTCTGTTGAGAAGGAGAAAATAAATGCTTTTAAAAGATTTTCTTCAATCTCGTCTAAGTTAATTTTGATACTCAAAGGGATAAGCTGTCATTTTTTTTTGCATTTTTTTTTTTTACATGTGGAGCAATCCATTTAGATGGTAATGGGTAAATGAAGAGTTTGATCACTTAAGCTGCACTGATTTCTTGCTATTCTGGCATTCTGATTCTAATTCTTTCATTGTTCTTCATGTTTTTATTACCAATATAAACACCTTTTGATCGAAATTTTTTATAGGAAAAGAATGTTGGAATTTCATCTCTCTGGGACCCTAAAAATCAGTTTGGCTGCTTCTCTCCTCCCCTCTCTATGCCTAAGTCCATTCTCCAAAAGACCACTTGATTTATCTTTTAAAGGTGCACTTCTGATCTGTCATTCCTTTTCTTAAAATTATTTAATGGTGTCTTAACATTTAGGAAAAAATTCAAACTCTTGAACTTGGCATATAGTTGCCGCTTTCAGTTCGTCCAGTTTCATCTTCTGCCACTTGCCCTTGCAAGTCATGTTCCCTCCTGATTCCTTGCTTGTTTTATCCTCTGTCTGGAATGCCTTTTGCTGTTCTTTTTGCCAAGCTCAAAGTTGTTCTGCAGGATTCAACTGAGGTTTCACCTCCTCTGGGGAGTCTCCCAGGATCATGCCAGCTGGTGTTAAATATCCTGTATGCTCTCTTGGGACCTCATGAGCTCCCTCTCACAGCCCTTAGCACACTGGAGTTTAGTGGTCTGCTCAGTGTCTGCAATCTCTTTATACTTGTAGTCTCTGCCTTCAAGGAGCTCAACCTTACTCATCCTTCACATTTCCTTGTACAGAACAGATTTCATTTTAAAATATAAACTGAATTTATGAGTGTTGTTAAAATCTGACTACATTAAGCTCTGTCACTTCCTTGGTTATAATATTGGGCAAGCTATTTAACTTTTCTAAAACGTGTCTTTCCCCTCTATAGCTTTTGGATGTTAATAACAATTCTGTAAGGGTTTTTGTGAGGTGATGTTTATAAAGTCAGTCAATGCTCCTTTAACAAATGGCAGCACTTGCCTTCATGTGGAAGGGGAGGAAAATGCTTTGTTTATCCGGTAAAGGATACAGATTTTACTGGGGATTAGATGATATTCTGAACATCTTTGGTCCAGTCCTCTCTTGGATAATTGGATTCTATATGGGTTTCCCTTCATTTCAAAAGTGTCCCAGTTTGAATAATAAATTATTCAATCACCATAACTTACATAGTAGAATCTTACTTATGCTCTTAACTGTGTTAGGTATTTTTTGAGGGCAGAGGGTCATGGGTATGATATTTGCTCTTATAGATTTAGTAGCAAGTTTGAAAGAAAACTAAAACATGAGCATTTACAGAGCAATTAAATTCTAAACCGTATGATTCCGAAAATACTATTTGATGTTTAGGACATTTAGGGCTGGAGCAGTCAGGGGAATATTTTGGGAAGAAGGAGGAACTGGACCTTGAAGTAAGAATAGCATATTTAGAAATAAGTCAATGTCGCCATTTCCTCTTCCCCCTATATTATCCAATCTGCAACTCTTTCATATTTAAATTCCTTTATTCATTGGACAGAGGCGTTAGCTAATTATTTACAGTCTTGTGCTGCACAACGACATTTTGGTCAACATTGGACTACATAGATGATGGTGTGATCCCATAAAATTACAGTGGAGCTGAAAAATTTCTATCACATGTGATGTCATAGTCATCCTAACGTATAGTACAGTGCATTACTCACACATTTGTGGTGATGCTGGTGAAACAAACCCGAGCTGCCAGATGCATAAAATTATACCACACACAATTATATACAGTACATAATATTTGATAATAATGTTGTTTATGTATTTACTAGTTATTTTAGAGTGTACTCTTTCTACTTATAAAAAAAGCTTGCTACTTGATTTAATCTTATACAATAACATGCAGTATAGGCTTGTAGCCTAGGAGTAGTAGGCTATACCATACAGCCTAAGTGTGTGATAGGCTATACCATCTGGTTTAGTGTAAGTGCACTCTATGATGTTTGCACAATGATGAAATCACTTGATTCATTTTTCAGAATGAATCCCTGTCATTAAGTTGTGCATGACTCTATCTAAGTTAACTTCATTATACCAGAAAATGGTTTTTTTCCCCAATTTTGGTAATTTTTACTCATAAGATCTGTTTTCCACCTGTGATTATTTTTATTCTTTGCCTATTTACAAATTTCCTATACTTTTTTTTTTTTCCATTATGGTATCTAAAAAGCCACACAATTACTTCTCTAGTAAACTTTTGACTAGTGTCTAGAAATAATGAGAAACAAGCAGCATTACTATATGTACTTTGTGTTCCTTGCTGAATATTTTATAGTGAATTCTTCAGTAGAAGCTATGTGCTTTTATTTGAAGCCAGTGGGAGCTAATTTTCAAGAATTAATGTTTGGCAAAACAAATAGAAATCTTCAAGATTCACATGCTTTTCTCTTTGGAAAGATTAATTTTAAATACATATGTGTCTGCAGCTGGTTAGTTTACTCAGAACATCTAGATGCTAAGGAAGGTCATGGATCGTGATCTTTCTTTTCTCTCACCATGGCCAGCGTCACTGAACAGCCATCTCTCAAATGCTTGTCGTTGGCCAAAATGGAACACAGTTGAGTGAGTGTAGCTGGATCAGCATACACCCATGATCAGACCTGGAAAAAGACTTAAGTACATGCCTTTTTGGTAGGGGACTGGTAAAGTCATCTCTATATAGGAGATTTAATTGTTTAAACATTAAAAATATTTAAAAATTGCTAACCTTTAGTGATTTGATCATGTGTTCATGTGCACAACATGTGTTAGTTCATTACTAACAAGTTGTTCAAAAGTATAATACATTTGTCAAAGACAGTATTATTCTACATAATGGAAAACATTTTCTTGCAAAACATCTGCTTTTCCATATAAGAATAATACATTTGATTCACTAACATGATAGCATTTTTTATGACTGTAGGACTTATTATGCTAAATAAAATTACTACATTGTTCTTCAGCACACACATGTATTTAGTTATAGTATTGTCGCAACATGGAAATAGTGGAATGCTTGAGAACCTCTGAATAGTTTTTATCCTGGAAAATATTTCTAGATTGTAAGGATATGATTATTGATAATTTCTATGGAAATATCTGAGACTTGATTTATATAGTTCTCTGCTTTGTGGTCTGAGGAGTCTGTAATGAAGATAAACTTTTAGAATGTTGGACTAAAAGTCAATCTAAAATCCCAATTTTTACAGTGCTTACCATTTAAAATAAGACAGTCACTTTTATAGGAGATAAAGCAGAAAAATGATGTATGCTTTTATCTTGTGATGAAACTTAGAAAAATTGTATAAGTAGCTCCCAGTAGCCCACAAAGCTAAGTAAGAACTCATTTAAAATATTGATACAAAACTGAATCTTATAAAATTTCCTACAAATTGAAGATCCCTATTCCTTTACATTGATTTTTAAAATTTTATTCCAAATATAGAAACCATTTTTCTTTTAACGATCCAAGAAAAGATGAATCGAGGGGTGAATAAGTAAAAAGCAACAGTTTTTATTCATCATTTTCGTTAACGGCTATAAACCTCGAGTCTTCTCTAATTTTTGCTTAACTTTTATAAGGCTCTTTTATGAGATTCCACTGTACAGAGGAACAAATATTTAAAGAAGTGAATGGCTGAAAGATAAATACCAATTCTTTTTTTAGTGGGGTAACTATTGCAAATGAAATCAGTAGGCGATAGTTCTTTTGATTGCAGTGACTTATCCAGAGCATATTCTTCTTCACCCTTAGGTTTGGTTTTTCATTTGATTTTGTATGTCTGTTTACTTTTAATTCTTCTAGACTACAGCTAGCTTAAATATTGTTATTCCTTAATAGCAGATGTTACATATTTGCAGCATTCAAGTAGGTCATCTTAGTCTATCTGTAGGTTATTTAGCAGTTTCATTTGGGCATGAGTCTCTGGTATTTCAAAAATATAAAAATGCTTTTCATTGGCCTATATTTTAAATATTTGCCTCTATGGTATATAGAACTTTCAGACAAAATTAGATTTTTACAGACACTTTGGAAGGTTTCGAAATTGCTAATTAAATATATGTTGTGAGTAATTTTCAACTTATTTCATCTACCTAAAGTATTGAAAGTTCTTAAACATAAGTATTTTATAACACAGATATATAAAACTAAATTATAAAGAGATAAATATCTGAAAAAATGCAGAAAACCTTAAATATACTATTTGATTTTATATAAACAAAATGAAGTTAGGAAGACACATTACCATATATCAGAGTTGTAAAAACACAGCCTTAAGGATTACTGAAGCAGTAACTCATTAAACTGGAACAGTTTTAAAGAAATTCATAAATATTCACGTTTTTAAAATGACATCTATAAGTTTGAGTGAAAGCAATTACTTTATTCAGTAAAACTTAGAAGTAATGCCATTTGTCTTATTCATTATCACCAAGGAATATCCTAGATTGAGCTACAAAATGAGAATGAATGAATGTAATTTTGAAAGGTCCACTTTTAAAGAGATAACATCTTTGTAGCTATTGTCAAATACTTTCAAAAGTATCTTCTAGGCATAAATAACAATGAGCACTATTGTTAACCCATGGTTTTTCTATCTGTTTTCTAGTCTGTTTTAAGATATTATTATAATGCTTGAAGAAATAGACTAATAAAAATGTCTACATTTTTGTGATTATGTAGAAAAGAGTGGTCTTTTGGAAAATGTTTATAGAAATTGGCAATTGTTGAATGGTTGTGCTATGCAATTTTGATACAATTTTGAATTACTATCACAATGAGTAACAGTTAAGAGTTCCAATTTGTCTGTGAAATATTCGTTTAAACATCTCCAGGATTTCTATCTTATATCATTGAGTAATGACAGGAAAAAAAGAATCTAATGAAATGATAAATTTAATAATTAAAATATTTCCTAGGTTTCAGCTTATGTGAAGAAGTCGTAGAAGCCATCTATCAATCCATTTCCTGAATATATGGAGAAGCCTGCAAATGATAGAAGTCATTCAGAAGAACTATTTTCACATTTTCAAAGTAGACCAGAGAAAGAACATTTACCACTTCATGCCAGTGAAAGTCATCTTAGCTGGTATTCTCAACAATAGGGGCTATCTAATTATCTGATTTCAGAGTTTCATGTTTTGTTCACGTTGTAAATTATTCGAATCAAATATAGCATTCTTTTAAGAATATTTTCTTCAAATCTAGTAATTAACATTTAATTTGATTATAAATGTACTCATTTAGCAAAATTTGGCCAGTTTTTTTGAATCTTAATGAAAGCACTTAAAAACAAAAACCTTACCTAAAAGAATTTTTAAAGTATAAAGCATTTTAACTAAGGTAAATGAAAATATACATACTATGGAATTTTGGAAATATAGTTTATGAGTATTAATTTACTTTTACTTGGCATATTGATCAAACAAATACTTATCATATTTTGCTTCTTTATGATGGGGAATATACTCATTATTTATATGACTCATTGCCCCACAAAATGACAATCAAAATACCATTAGTTTAGCTTCCAGTTTAGCTTGTTACAAATGAAGATATTTGGTCATATATAATCATTCTTGACTTTCTGTCCAAGGTTTTTAATAATGGACACTTGTCATTCATAGCCAGTATCTTTTTAGGCCCATCATTTTAAGCCAGTGGTATTTAAGAAAACATCTACTTTTTGACATAACCTCTAAGATGCCATCAGTTGCTGATGAGCCATTATATTATGTTTCAGAAAGAAAAATACTGCTAATTAAAGACTTGGAATTTATAAATGTTGAAAAAGTTCTTCAAACTTAATTATACATAGAGTTTTATTCAAACAACTCTGTGCTTATATAAAAATAAAATGTAAGTGAAATAAATGAATTAGGTATTCTCAAAACTTCTCTGTATACTAGTCCAACTCTTCTGAGTCACTTTTTAACTCAAGTAGTCCTTGCTTTTAAGATTATTGGTGACATGACATTTCTTAGGATCTTTAACTGAAATAAAATTTATTGTTACTGGGCTCTTAATTACCATATACAGCAAGGCTACATTGAGTCTTGCTTCTGAAATGTTGCTAAGCATTCCTACTTCACTAACTCCCTCAAACTCTGTCTATGACCCTGTATTCTTAGGGGTTAAAAAAGTGCTGCACCCAATCTCTGGGTATTTGGCAAAGCGTTGGACACCCATTCTATACCTTTTGAGCATGTACAGGATTGCCAGCTCAGGACTGCCTCCTGATTGACAAAGTTTGCAAGAAGCATCGTGATTTCAGGATGTAAAAATGTGACCCTCCCCCCAAAAAATGTATCTTACAGATATTGCACAGTATTATCTAGGCAAAACATAATCAGGAAGGCAAATATTATCAGATTTGTTCTGAATGATAATTATGAACACAGATGTGAAGGATTTTGAGATACCTAGAGAGCTTTAGGTTTTTTGTGTTCCATTAGTTTAGGTTATTCATTCTTCTGGAGGACTTTTTTGTGAACTGTAAGTTTCAAGAAAAGGTTTGGGAATACGATCTGGAAAGACAAATCTTTTGGGTTTGGATGAGGGAGAAGGAAGGGAATTAAAATAGACAAACATGCACACAAATCATTTTACTGTAAAAGGGATGTTGATTAATTATCAAATTGCACAGTGAAACATTGCTGTTGGTGGTCTTTGTGTTTTATATATCTTAACATTTTAAAAACTGTCTTTATTTATAGTAAATGTAGAAAAAATATGGAAGTATAGAAAAATTTATTACATTTTCAGTGACAATTTACTGTTACATTTTGTAGAACAATTTATGGAACTGTAATATTTAGTTAGGCTATAATATGTTTGCCTAAAAGTATACCTAGTTTATGTGACAGATTTAACTTAAATTTTGTTTGTGAATATCTAATTAGTTTACAGCAGGGCGTCTTAAATGAAACAACTGAATTGGAAGCAACATATAAGGAAGCCGAGTTGGCAACCTACTCTGTAGAATTACTTTTGCCATTATTTAAGGACACCATTGAAGAAATTAGTTTTGAAAATGTGAGTACTTGTGAACATCTAATAAAATGAAAAGTTAGCATAATACTCAATGCATTAACTACGGTCTCATATATTAAAGTGGTTATACTCACATACTGGTATTTGATATAAAAAAAATGCAGGTTTATCATCAGTGTTCTTTATTCGTATGTCAGTAACTGTAACTCTTTTCCTCAGAGATAATCTCAAGCATGTACTTGATAAGAGGCCAAGCTAGAAACTGCATACCTTGATGCTCAATTTACCTGGATTTGAATTAGGGAGTCAGTTTTTCTCAAGAGTGAATTTAAAATAAAAAATATTCTGAGAGATGAAATAAATCTCTTTTCTCTAATGTTATGTGGAAATAGAAATCTGTATTCTAAAATTTCAGTATACTAAAGTTTGAGTAAAGAACAAAACACTGGATTGTATTCTATTAGTTTTATTTAAATAAATGACAAATATTTTAGGGTTTAAGCCCTTATTTTGATTTCATTTTACTTTAATATACTAGGTAACATCCTATTACTATCAATAAACTTGGCAAAATTTACTATTACTATGTACAAAATAATGATTTTGATACTAGGAAAAAGTTTTTTGATAATAGTAACATTTTAGAGTATCTTAATGCTATATCTTAAAATATGTATGTGGTTTTTATATTTTGTCAGGCTAATCTTTCTGCATCCAATTTGAAGAAGATTTTTAAACAGAAGGAGATATTAACAAAAGAATTAAACACTTTTAAACGTGTAAAACAATCTTTTGAATATCTTCTTAGAAAGACAGAATACCAACAAGTAAGGAACATTAACCACTAATTTAATAGCCTTCATTTGAAGGCTATATTATTTCTCAAACCATAGAAATTAAAATGGTATATTTGAAATGGAAATAATACTTGAATTTTGGTTTGAAATGGCAACCCTTAAACTAATCCCTACTTTTATTATTTTATAAATAGTCTTACAAGAAAGCAACATTTTTATAGAAAATATATTTTTAGTTTATATCTCAAAAACTTTGTTATACTATAATTTTCAGTTGATTACAATAGAATACTCTTAGAATTTAAGCTCTTGTGTACATTATAGTTATAATTTATGGGGGGTTTTGGTAGCAGTTTTGTCGTGATATAAGTCACATACCATACAATTCACCCTTTTAAAGTGTACAATTCAATGATTTTTAGTGTATTCACAGAATTGTGTGGCCATCACTCCAATCAATTTTACAGCATTTTCATGACTACAAAAAAGAAACTCCATGCCCTTTAGAAGTTCACTTCCCATACCCACCCAGCCTATTACCTACTTTCTGTCTCTATGCATTTGCCAATTCTTGACATTTCATATAAATGGGCTCATTTCATGTGTGATTGTTCATGACTGCCATCTTTCATTTAACATGTTTTCAAGGTTCATCCATGCTGTAGCACTTATCAGTGCTTCATCTCTCTTTATTGCTGACCCATATTTTGTTGTATGGGTAGACCACTTTTACTTTTCCATTCCTCAGTTGATGAACGCTTGGGTTGCTTCTGCTTTTGGCTGTTAGGAATAAAGCTGCTGGGAACATTCATTTATATGTTGTACCTAAAGAAATGAAAACATATATGTATGCCAAGCAATGCCCTTATAGAACATAAGGATGTGTTTCCTGAAGTCCACGAACTGTGTATATGATTTTACATTATATGTATATGCATATGTGCTTTGAGTGAAAGGAATTCATAGCTTTTTCACATTCTTCACTGGGAATATAACACTCAAAATGAATACACGATCTTCTCTATTCTCATTTCAAATGTCTACGTAGAATTGTTACTGATTTGGTATAATTACAAAAAATTTCTTATTGATAGAATTAGGTTGTTTATAATTTTGACCTGTTAACAGCACTGTGAGCTTCTGTAGGCAAGATTTTTGTGATTTTTATGTCATGGGCTTGTACTTTCTGAGTCATTTAGAGATTAATTTAGTAACTCCACTAATTTCATAACTTGTGTACAAAACATAATTTGGAAAACTTGGGCAAAAATCCTTCTGATGTTAATTAAAAAAAAATCTAAACTGTGCATAGTAGTTGTTCATATTAATTTCTTAATTGAGACTTATTCCACATTCTACTACTTTTAAACACTGATTTATAGAATCTTTTTTTCACAGATAGGCGACAGTTTGTCCAGCATATTAGAGAGGCTAACTGATAATGAAAGTGAAAATACTGTAAGTCTTTTTACACTTTGTGTCTGTTTTTACACTTTGTGTCTTTTTATGCTTTGTGTTTATTTTTTGTTTGTATGTTGCTTGGCTTTATAAAATTAGCCACCATTATTAAAGTTATGATATTTCTAACTCTTACATTATATTTGCTGAAGAATCTTAAGAAGAAGGTACTTGAAAAGGAGACGTATATCCAAGAACTTTCTTGTTTGTTTCAGAATGAAAAGGTAAGCAAATTTTGAGCTTAATTCATTTATTTTCTTAATATTGATTCCTTACCTTCTTTCTATCCTGGCCCCCATATCAGAAATAGATACAAAAGGTTTTTAGATTATTTTGGTATTTTACAAGTTTTATGTAACAAATATGACATCTTAATTATTTAAAGGTTTTTTAAAAGATTTTTATGATGTTTCTGTCAGGGTACTTGGCATAAATCACTGTTAGGAACTATGTGTAAATTTGTATTTCAATTTTAGTATAAAGTAGGGAATTTGGGTGTTTGTAGGAGCATTTTAGACATACCCATAATTTTACTTTGGAAGATAGGAATTTTAAAAAAGAAATAATTATGAAGAGCCATTAAATAAAAAGAGGACAGAGAAAACATCCCAAAAGCCTTACATAAAATATATTTTGTAATAGGGGGGGTCATGGTTTATGTAAAGTCTTACTTTATTTTTTATCAATTTTTCAGTTTGTGTCTAAATACGGGTAAAGTTAAAGATTGTGGAGAAATATATCAAGTAATGCATTTTTTTGTTTTCTCTGTTTTAGGCAAATGCTTTGAAAGCAAACCGTTTTTCACAATCAGTGAAAGTAGTACATGAACGACTACAGTTCCAAATTCATAAAAAGGAATCAGAGAATGATAAATTAAAAGAATACATAAAGGTTATATTCATCCATTTTTATAGTTTGTGATAAAGTTAATGACCTAGTATAAAAGCCTTTACTTAATTCTGGAATGTGATGGTGTTTAAAGAATTAAACTGAAGTGTTGCCATGGGAAATATATATTTGAGGCAAATCTTAATTTTAAGATTTCTCAGCTGTCTAAAGATTTGCCTCCAAATTCCAATATAAAAATGCTGTCTCATTTTAGTACTAATCTAAGAATGACTTGTAGAGCTTGAATTACTTAAAACAAACAAACAAACAAAAAAACTTTTCTAGTATATAGTTTTTTATGTTTATTGTGGATAATTTGTAAAATAAATATACCGAAACCTGTGTTTACACTTTGGTATATAGTATTCCAGTTTTTTTCCTACATCTATACATACATACATACATACTCTCACACATATTTAGTAAGTAGTCAATAAATGTTTATTATTTTTGTGTTTGTTACTAATGGTAATAACTTTAAAATCAGATAACTTAGGTTTGGTATTCAGACAATCAAATAATCTCCTTGGCATATAGTTTTTTTTTTTTAGCGGTATAAATAAGAAGAATTATTGGTTTAAACTGAGTGGTTTAAATGTTCTTTAGGAAGCCTCACAGTCACTTTTCCATAGGAATTTGAGGTTGCTTTGATATGACACAAGCTAATTGGATCTGTTGTCAATATTTTTGCCAAAGAAAAACAAAAAGTATTCCCACTTTCAGAAGAGAAGTATACCAAGACAAATCCTATTGGGTGTGAGGACTTCTGTGTCAAATTTGTTTGCTTTTGCGCTCCTGAATCGTAGCAGATGCCCACAATCTGTGACACATGTTTCAAGAATGCACTTGGGGTCTTTCTTTTTTTTTTCTTTCAATAGCAAAAAGCTTTTGCCTATCGAAGGGACACTAATCAGGATTATGGGAGATGTAAAATTTGTCCTCTGTCCCCCTACATGTGCTTTAAGCACTTTCTCTCATAGACTTCCTGTGTCCTTTGATCAGTGTCCTGGGCACTGCACATGAACTAAAGTTGCTGTTGCATTGCTTGTCATGGTTAATATAAGAAAATACATATGATTTAACATCTCAGATAATCATCCACTGCAATTTTATCTTACACAATTTTTAATTATGTCCTCAAATAGCAGTTGGTGAAATTTTTGAAATTATTTTCTTCAACTTAAAAATGAAATATTAAGTGATTTTTTAAAGTTTACAGTTACTTCATGGACGTGGTTCCATAGTGTAGTGGTTAGCACATCTGCTTTACACGCAGGAGGTCCTGGGTTCACACCCCAGTGGAGCCTCAGTCCATGGTGTGTGGCCATGCCACCGTGAACAAGCCCTATGTCTGATCTTGGAAGCTTAAGCAGGGTCGGGCCTGGTTAGTACTTGGATGGGAGACTACCTAGGAAGACCAGGTGCTGTAGGCATAAATAATAATAAATAATTTTTTTAAAAAAGATTATATAATGGTTACTTCATATACCCATGCTAATTTGGGGAAAGAATATAAAGCTAAAATCCTAAGATTTTACCATGACAGTCTACTGTCTAATACTTTGAATTTAAATTACTTAAAAAAAAATTCAGCTGTTTAGAAATGATTAAAAGAAGTTGCATTAGGTTACGTGCTATAATTTTCTACATTCTCTCTTACACACACACTTTTGGAATTTAAGGCATTAAGTAAGTAATTGGGGGTCAGAATTCAGTTCTTCAGTTTAGGTTTAACAAGTTATCTTTTAGAGTACAAACACAGTGAACTCAATTTGGCAACAGAAATCTCAATTTTTTAGTATTGTTGAGTCATTTCATTTAAACAATATAAATTACGTTATAATTCTCTGAGAACTAACCAAAAGATACTTTGAACCTATTTTTATTTTTGGATTTTTATAATATAGCAATTAGAGTTAGAATATTTTTACATTTTAGAAGAACAGAATGACTTGTAATATGCAGCATGTGTAGTTCTTTGGAAATATGAAAAAGGCAAATAATTGACTTTAAATATGTGTCTATTGTTTTGACAAATGACTAGTTATTCTGAAACTAAAAATAATTTGATAATACAATCCCTAATAGTATGGAATTTGATAGATCCATTAAGAAAGTCTTGACTGGAACCTTTTTCAAAAAATTTACTTCACTTTTGATATTTAAAAGGATTTTTTAAAGTGTATCAATTATTCATGATGTGATGATGACACCCTGTGGTTTCACAGAGGAATAACAGCTGTATTTCCTGCAGGGGTCTTTGTTTCTCTTAAGTAGACTTATTGTTAGTAATTTGTTTTTCCCCAACTACTCATTAAAACATTTCCTGGGATTTTTCAGGTTAAGAAAAATTTTTAGAGACAATTTGAGAATATTTTACTGCTTCCCCTATTCTACCTTGTCACTTTTCAAAGAGATCAAGTCTTTAAATCTTGTTTTAGATTTACATCTTAATCTTAATTTTAGTGGAAACGGAGAAGCATAGTTTTTGCTGATTATAGAGTTAAGAAGAAAAGCCCCCATTTTTTACCATAACTTCTTTGAGTCTTTAAAATTAAAATGATTGTCCAATGAATGGGAGACTAAAACTTAAATTCTGTAACAATTCTACATTCTTTTCAGTATTACGCAACATTCAAAAAGTATAAAAGCATTAAAATCTTAAGTCTTTAAATTCTTAGATACCTAATACTCAAATACTTTAAATACAAATTCTTAAAATAATTTGGAAAAAAACCCATGATAGTAGTCACACTAAATCATATCCATCATCTTCCGAGCCTAATATTGTCTGTCTCATTATGTCATCAAAAAAACAGCCATTCTACTTAACACTATTAAACTCAACAGGTAGAAACATCCCCTTCAAATATCTTTTTATTCTTACTAACTCTAATGGACCTAGTAGTCATTTGCTTATCTAAACTCGTTCAATCTTGGAATAATGCCCTCCCCAAAGTTACGACTCATTGGATAAAGCAGTACTTCTGTTGTCCTTGGTGAACTCTTTTAAGTGTCCAGACATGCCCCTTAATTCTAGTAAATTAAAATTTGGTAATTTTATCTGTGTTTATCTCATCCCTACCCTTCATATTCTATAGATTTTGATCATATATCCTTAAAACCTTTCTCATTTTAGCTAGAGAGCCCTAATATTTTTGGTGAGCTACTGATTTCTTTGAGCTTTGTGTACCTGTTGTTTGAACTGTTTCCCGCTCAATTATTGTTTTTTGATTTAAAATAACTAGTCCTATGTGTAATAGTCTAGATGCGAAGTTCTAGTTAATCACAATAGTTTTAAGGAAGTTAGTATTTGTGCTGTAATCAGTGATATTGGTATCTTTATAAGAAGAGTAGCATTTGTTTTATGTAAACTTTTGTATCTTAAATTCGTATTGCGACTAGTTACAGATAAACATTGATGAAATCATCTTTTCATCACTGTTTTGCTTTTTATTAATCATACAATGAATCCTTTTAGTAAACTCTATGTGGAAGATTATTTACATATTTTTGCAATGTTTACATAAACATTGGAGCTCTAAAATAATTGCTGCTAATATTTTGTTTTAGAGCTTGGAGACCAAGATAGCCCAGTGGAACTTGCAATTGAAAAACAATAAGCAGGAGACTATAGCAATGAAAGAATCGAGTCAGCAAAAAGTTATAGCCCTCAAAAAGGCATCTAAAGTTTACAAACAAAGGCTTGAACATTTTACTGGAGACATTGAAAACCTTACTTCCCAAATTAGAGATCAGGTAAGTATAAAATTCTTTCTTAAAGAACTATTTTATGTACTCAGTTTATGTGGTTAATGTCATGATTCTTAATAAAATAATTTTATTCTTCTCTTTATGTTACTGATACTAGAAAAACTTTACTCATAGTGTTTTGCTTTAGTCTTTATTTTGAAAGATTACATAAAATGTCAAATTATATATTGAGTTATATCAGCATTTCCTGGGGAATTTTACTTAAAGGAAATGTGTGTCTCAAAGCTTCTATGGCCAACTAACTAAGGGTAAAATTTCATACATATTTTCCCTTGAAATTTTCAGTGTACATTAGCATATTAGAGGCACTGAGAAGGCTTCAGTAAAAGTAAAGCAATGTAATGGAAGATATTGAACTCAGAGTTTCCCACCACTTATTTAACCGCAGAACCCTTCTTTAACCCACAAAGCAGCTCTTGGAACTGGTTCTGAGGAACACCAGTTTGGGAAATGCTGATTTATTTTATTAGGCCATATGACTTCATTCAGTAATTCACTTCATTTAAACTCTGTAATGCATTTAAAACCATTTGCTGACGTAAACACACCATGTGAAAGTTATCTTTGCGTGTAGTACAAAGTTGAAAAATGGACTTAGTACTTTGTTGTTTTTAACAAATTATTATATTTACTCAATTACTAATTAATAAAGCATTCACTCTTTTTAATGTCTCACTGGTATTCCTCCTCTTAAGACCTTAAGATATTAAGACTCATAGAATTATTTGAGGTTTTTAGAAATGAAAACAGACTTATAAATGCTTATGTAAAGAAAACAATGTAATATTTTATAATCGCAAGTGTTAACATTTTAAGACTAATATTTAACCTACCTACATTCAGAAGAATTTAACTAGATAAAAGAATTGAGGGCTAGGTTCGAAATATTGAGCGTTGTAGACCTACTTGAATGCCTGAAAATATTCCTGAGTGATAAAAACCATCTGAGTCATTGCCATTTTTAGGATTTTCCTATTTAAATCGTGCCATATCATCCATGCCCCAGATAGTAGTATAGGAAGGTTCCTCCCCTTATTAACCTTGTGACTTTGGTTAAGGTACCTAACCTCTCTAAGCTTCACCTTTCTTATCTATAAAATAGGGATAATAATACTATCTGTCTCATGCTTATAGGGAAGAATAAATGAGAAAATATATGTCAGAGCACAGTGCCTGGCCATATTACATTTTTGCCATATTGGCCTCCTTTCTGTTCCTGTAATACAAGGAGTTTGTTTCATTGTTTTTGTTTCATTGTTTTGTTTGCTATTGCCTTTGGCTGTAACGTTCTTTTCCGGCTCACAATAGCTGGTTCTTTTTTTAATCATTTTTTAATTGACATCTCTTCAGAGGCCTTCATTGATCACTCATTTTGAAGTAGCTCCACACCAGTTAATCATATGAATGTCTTAAGTTTTCTTCATAGCATTTATTTTATAGGTAAAATTTCTAAATATCTTAATTTATAATTGCCCAGCTTATATTTCATAGTGCATATTTATTTTACAAAATATAAAAACAGAATACTAGCCTTTCTTCAATACAGCAAAAATGATACTGTAAACAATATAAACAAAAAATGTCTTGCACATAGTAGATGTTCAATAACTACTTGTTCAACAACTGGGTGAATGATAGAAGGACAGAAGAAAGCACCCAATAAATGTTAACTCTAATCATTACTACAGTAGTCCCCCCTTATCTGTGGTTTTGTTCTCCTCAGTTTCAGTTACCCACAGTCAATCATGGTACAAAAATATTAAGTGGAAGATTCCAGAAATCAACAATTTGTAGGTTTTAAATTGCACAACATTCTGCGTGGCGTGATGAAATCTTGCACCATCCCATTTTGTCCTGCCTGGTCATGAATCATCCCTTTGTCTAGCACATCCACACTGTATATGCTATCTGCCTGTTAGTCACTCATTAGCCATCTCAATGATCAGATCTATGGTCGCAGTATCACAGTGTTTATGTTCAAGTAAACCTTATTTTACTTAATAATGTCTCCAAAACAGGAGAGTAGAGATGCTGGCAATTTGGATATGCCAAAGAGAAGCCATAAAGTGCTTCCTTTGAGTGAAAAGCTGAAAGTTCTCAACTTAAGGCATTTTATTATCTCACATCACAAGAAGGGTGAGGATAGTACAATAAGATATTTTGAGAGAGAAAGACCACATTCACGTAACGGTTATTACAGTATGTTGTTATAATTGTTCTAATTTATTATTAGTTATTGTTAATCTTTTTCTGTGCCTAATTTATAAATTAAACTTTATCATAGGTATGTATGTATACAAAAAAAACATAGCACATATAGGGTTTGATACTATCAGCATTTTCAGTCAGCTACCGAGGGACTTAGGGCATAACCCCCGTGGATAAGTACTGTTGTACTTCTGGGCCTTCTGATTAGTAACTATTGGCACTGTTGTCATTCCAGGGAGTTTGTTTTTTTTGTAGAATGTAAACGGGTTACACAATGGCTATATAGCTCACTAGGTGGATTTGTAAAGAGTAGATTCATTTAGCAGTTATTTGTTAAAGTCTGCTGTATGCCGGGCACTGTATTCAAAGGCCTAGCAATGAACAAAACGGATAAAAATCTCTACTTCTGTGAGCTCGCGTTCAAAGTGGATAAGCCACCACTACTACTTTGATCTCTTTGCTGACAGTAACAATGTTTGAAGGCCAATGGGAGTAACCTCCACAAAACAGCCTGGCATCATTATAATAGATAAATAAGGCTGTATTAGTAAATGCTATGGAATTGTGGAATTGTAGGAAGTTTCCATATACACCAGAAGGCTTTGTCTGATGCTTACGTGGTTGTTAGTATCTTCTGTATATAGAATGCAAAATGAAAAGTTCATAGAAAGGAAATTATCTTCACTAATTCTAAAACATTGTTTGAAGTAGTTATAACAACATCCTTAAAATGTTTTGTTGGAACTACCACTATGTACATATTAAATAATAGTAACATAAAGATATTAAAGTTTACTTGAAAACATTCCTATATTCAGAGTTATACACTGAAATTTTCTATAACAGAAGTTTTATACTTTACAGGATGTTTCCTTGTTTATAATGTATTTGTGTTTAGGGCTGTGAACAAAACTAAAGTGTTATTAAATTACAAGATGAGTACTTTCTGTGTTTTTCAGGAAGCCAAGTTGTCTGAAGCAATTTTAGCTTCCAATGCCTGGAAAAGTCATTATGAGAAAATTTTAATAGAAAAAACTGAATTGGAAGTTCAGATAGAAACAATGAAAAAGTAAGAAAAAAATTTAGAATCTTTTTACAGTATAATAACCATTTCAGTTCTTTCCTTTGGTTTGTATTTTGGTTCTTCTGAATTACATGTAGTAAAGGTATTATCTGTATGATTTGATATTTTTCTATTTATAATTCTACAAACTTTTCTTACTTTGCTCTAAAAAAATATAATAAAAATGATTACCAATAAAAGTCTGTTGGTATTCACATTTCAAAACTTTGAACTCGTAAGTATGTGGTATTTGGATATCTGTCATCTATTAGTTGTAGTAAATGTTAACACTAACTTTGTCTTAAAATGGAAGTGATATTTCTCTACTGAACAAGAATGTATTAGTAAGAATATATAATAATGTTTATAATAAAAGCATAAATGCTTTCAAAATTCTAAAAAATATTATTCCATAAAGTGCTTGAAATGCATAAAAAAGAAAATGATAAAAATACATATATTTTATGCTTTGAAATTGATTGATAAGCTACCAATGAACCCTGAATATTTGCTTTTAAATATCTTGCTTTTTATATATTCCTTTCTATGTTATTATTGAAAATGAGCATATATACTTTGCTTCTAAAGATTAGTTATTGCCTCACCTCATCCTTTTATTTATCCTTGTCCTGAAATTGTATGTGTGTGCATGTGTGCGAATGAGAGACAGACAGACAAACATACCTGTGGATTAGTTTAGATGTTTTATTGAATAGCAAAGAGAATGTTGTGTAATTTTTTATTGGCATCATCAATGTTTAGTATTTCTAATCAAGGTTACTAAGGTAGTAACTTTATATAGGTAACTGCTTCATATTTTCCTTGTTCTATGAGTTCTATTAACTTTTGAAACAGTTTATTCTACCCAAATAATTTTAGAAACACACTTAAAATATATTATTTGAATGAAAATTTCTATAATTTTTTACAAATACATCATTTATTTTGTAAAGGCAAATCCTTAATCTTTTGGAAGACCTGAAGAAAATGGAAGACCATGGGAAAACATCATGTGAAGAAATTCTTAGAAAACTTCAGTCAATTGAATATGAAAGTGAAACTCTGAATCTTGAGAATACAAAATTAAAGGTACTGTGTGTGTGTGTATGTGTGTGTGTGTGTGTCTGTGTGTGTGTAATGTGTAAGGGCAACTTAGGCTACTTAATAGCAGTAGCTGGAAATAACAGCATGTTTAGAATAATGCTCTTGTATCATTTTGTCCTTATGTTTCTCAGAGTATCATAATCAGTAACTTCTAACAGATCTATCTTTATATGTCTGTATGTATAGACATGTATATACACATATTTATATAGTTTATAGTTGTATACACAGATACATGTTAAAATTGTTTTCAGCAGTGTTAAATAAGACTTATGAGGTTGAATAACTGTCTCTTTGTTTCAACCAAAAAAGATTATTTACTCTCCAATTTTAGCAGTTAAATGACTCATCTAAAATTACATTAACTTTAATGCAGAAGATTATTTCTAGGTGTCATGGTTATGATATGATATAACCTCAGGCCTGGTCTGTTTGAAACCAGAAAGTATGTTCTTGGCTGCTTCATAACCAGAAAGAATTTTCCAACTTAATTAAATCCAAGGGGTGATTGGTTTATATGTGTACCAGAGAAAAGATGAGAAAAGGCTTTTATATTTTCTGGGAAAAAAGATATTTGAGTTCTCAGAGATATATGTAACCTCTTCAGTCAAGATAAAACTTGACTGAAAACAATGGCGTCATTTTCAGTTCCATATTATTATTTTCGGAAGACAGTGAATAGAAGACAGAAAAGAATCTTTTTATGTAAGAGATGGCCAGAGTTGGAAGTTCGAAGCTGATAGGGCATCAGATAACCTAGCCTCTTTTTAGCTATCTACTCTACCATTTTTAGGTTGTGATGCTCATCCTCATGATTTAAAATGACAGCTGGAGCTCCAGCCATTATAGCTAAGTTGGAGGCAACAAAATAGAGGTGGGAGCGGGAAAGATGAATTATCTCCCTTTATTTCCCCCCAATCTCCTTCCCTTTAGGGAGACTTCCTGAAAGTTTCATACCACTCAGCTCTTCTACTTATTTAGGTATATGGCCCCACATAGCTGTAAGGGAGACTAAGAAATGTAGTCTACTAGTTATCCTGAGCGCTAGCCAAATATGAATACTTATTTCCTGCAATTCATTCATGTTTTCCTGTATCTATTTCTATAGTTTTATTACTCTTACAGTTTGGAATTCTATTTTTCCCAGTATCTAAACTCTACCTTTTCTTTAAATTTTAACTCAAATACTACTCCCCACCCCCACCACCGCCAACACCTTAAATCTTCTCATTTAGGATGAATCTTTTCTTATAAACTCCAAGAGTGATGTGACATATACTTAGCTCTCAGTGAATATTTATTGAGTGAGCGCTTAAAATGTTTTATCTGAGAAGAGGAAGCAATTTTATTATGTTTATTTTCTTAATTTCCTTGATATCTTTCAGAGAGAAAAGATTAGAAGGATATTTCATTTATTATAAATCTAGTTTTAATCACATGGTAATGGAATTAATTTTAAATTACATAGATATAAAATCATTGAGTTAAAGTTCGCATCTTATTCTATTAATAATGCAGAAACGTGTTTCTTATGCATTCTCTGGATTTTGTTTAAGGAAAAAAAGTCTAGATATATTTGGTATATGTTATTTTCAATGTAAAATTGCCTAGATGTTATATTTTTGATGCTTTTAATTACTTTAGAATAATTTTAGATTTTATACTTTCAAATGAAAAAGAAGCTAGCTGATATTACTTCCAAGCCCAGTGACCTCCTCTATTAAAAAAACAAAAGTTTATTTGAAGGATTATAAAGTTCTATTTATTTATTATAGAAAGTTAGAAAAACAGAAAAGCACAAAAAGAAAAATTGAAAAATCACCTTGAACCTCACAACAAAGATAACTAAAGTTAGTATCTTAGAATATATATATTTTTTGGGACTTTGGACTACTTCCAGATTTTTGCTATTTTAAATAAAAATGTGGATAGTTTCTTTGAGTCTTTTTGCATGTCTGTTTTCTTAGGGTAAATTTCTAGAAGTGGAATTATATGGTCAAAGGGAGGCCAATTTTTGATATTGGTGTTATTTATTTCCAAATTATCCACTGTAAATGGGCCCATATACTTTTTCTAGTACTAAGCAATTTTAAAGCAAATCTCTCCAGATTTGACAGATGATCTCATCTAGCATTAGGCCTTTAACTATCATCTGTATCCCGGAAGCTTTCAAATTTATATCTCTAGATTTGACCTTGCCCCTGAATTCCAGACAATAGTCTACTGCCTACTTCAAATCTCCACTTAGATATTTAATAGGTATTTCAAAGTTATGTCCAAAATAGAGCTCCTATATCCTCTGAAATAGTTTCTCCTACAGTTTTCCTCATCTCTGTTAATGGCAATCATCCTTTCTATTACTTTGGGTCATCCTTGACTCCTTTCTCTCACACCTGCTTCCATTCTGTCAGTGAATCTACTTCAGTTATACCCAGAATTTGATCACTTCTCACCAGCACCACTGCCATTATCCTGGTTCAAGCCATCGTCTCTTGTCGTTATACTGACTTCCTAACTCTTCTCTTGCCCCTGCAGTTAGCCTTCAGTGTAGCAGTAGAGTAGTTTCTATGAAAATATACCCATGGCACTGCTCAAAACTCTCCAAATGATACCTTGATTGATAGAGTAAACATTTACAAGGCATCACACCATCTGGCTTCCCATTACTTCTCTGACCTCATCTGCTCCCACTCTCCCTTTGTTTTCTCCCTTCCTATCTCACTGGCCTTCTTGCTTTTTTTCCCTAACTGGCCAGAGCTTCTCCCACCATTGCTTTTCTCGACCAAAACCCTCTTCCCTCAAAAAGTCACACTCTTAGAAAAAAAGAAAAAAGTCACAGGTCCTTTTCTCAGGAGGCTCTTTATCATTCCTATCCTGCTTTCACATATGATTATTTTACTTCTTATTCTTGTTTTTCGTCCATCAATCTCTTCTTTTTGTCTATCTTGACATGGTGTACATGTAAATAACACATATATATCATGTATTTAATGATCATTTATATTTCTGCCTTTTTGAATTATCTACTTATTATTCTTTATGTCTTTTTTCCTAATTAATATATAAGAACTATATATATAAATGGTATTAATCTTTTGCCATAATTTGTTACTTTTTCATATTTTGCTTGCCTGTTAAATCTTTTGAGGGGCCTATGACATTTGGAGATATACATGTACACACACGTGTGTGTATAGTTGTGTGTGTGTGTGTAGTTGTGTGCTTGTGTGTGTGTATTTTTTTCTTTTATGGCTTCTATTGGGAATCTCATATTTCTGGACATCTTGCAAGCAAAGACACAGACTGCCTATAGAGCCAGACTATCTTTTCAAGGATGTTTGTATAGAAAAAGATAGGAAGATAGCAATGCTTGCTTTCAAATGCTTGGAAGATAGCGATGTTTCCTTCTACCAAAGGGTAGTCATGTTTACTGCTTGTTACACAAGTTCCCAAAACTCAGCATTGCTCTTCTGCAATGTATCCCAATACATGTATAGGTGTCAGCTGGCCTGTGGGAACTGGGGCTTAGAAAGTTAACACAAATGCTGATATCTGGCTATTGCTGGGAGTAATAAAGTCCTGTGTCTCAAAACTAGGAGTCTTGTGTCTTCTGTTAGCATCCATGCAACCGTGCTAGGCTAACTTATAAACTTGGAGGGTAAAATCTCAGATCTTTACAGTACTTATTATCTTTTTTTAAAAAATTTATGCTTAGTGGGGCTTTCGCTATCCTAAAATCAAATAAAATTTTCTGTGAAAAATTTTATAGCTTTATGTTTTATTTTTAATAAATGTAAAACATAGGGTTTGGTAGAGGCAAGTAATCTATATTTTTCTAATAGTTAAACAGTTATCTTATTACCATTATTTGTGATCTATATTTTCCCCATTGATTTAAATATCCAAACTTTGTCATGCACTAAATATAATTTTAGTGCAATATAATTGCAATAAATATAATTTTTTCTTTTTTTATTCCATTAACCTCTATGTTCTTATATTATTATGTTAATTTTAGTTCTTTATACATTTTAATATCTAGTAAATACTGAAATTCTCCATTTAGTATTCCTTTCAAAATTTTATTAGTCTTTTCTATTTATTTTTCCATATGAATTTTAAATAATTTTGTCATATTCTCCTTTCCCCCAACTGTTCTATTTTTGGTTGAAATTACATTAAAGTTCTGTTGATTTGCCAAAAAACTGACATGTCAACAGTTTTGAGTCTTCCCATACAAGAACATGGTCAATCTTACAATTATTTTTGTGTGAGTAAATTTTAAAAGTTTTAAAAATATGTCTTGCATCAGTCTTTTAAGGTTATTTGTAAGTATTACTTACTTTTTGAAATTCCTAAATTTTTATGTGATAATTATATTTAATCAAAAATAATTATTTTATTAACTTTGTTGATAAATGAGTTATGTTTTTATAACCCTAGAGCACTGGAGTACAAATGAATTTTAATGATTTATAACATATATTTATATATTTCTTGCTAGACTACACTTGCTGCTTTGAAGGATGAGGTGGTTTCAGTTGAAAATGAACTCTTAGAATTGGAAGAAGTAGAAAAACAACAGAAAACCCTTATTGAAGTGTATAAAACTCAGGTGACCACTACATTTATTTTAATGTTTGTTAAATTTGGTAGACAATTTAAAACACTACATTTGTTTATGATCTAAATAAGCAGAACTGAGGAAAGGTGGAGCTATTATTTTGTGATCGAATATGACAAGTCTCAAATATTTCTTAAGGTCCCAAATATTTTTATAAAAAGATGATTCTGCCGATTCATGATTCAAACATTGCCTGCGTATGCACTGGATATTTCTAAAAGTAGATCTAAAATTAATTGCATAGACATAATGTAAACCTTATGTGTAATCTTGTTAATCTTGATTATATTTGTTTGTTATCTTGTATATGGTATTAATTTAGAATAATAACTCCCTTCCAAGGTCATTAAAGCCCAATACTCCCTTTTTTTCAATGAATTAAGAAAGTATAATTCAAATTTATTCCCATTAAAGACCAAGGAAGGAACATATGACAATATATATAGAATAGAGCATGTATTCAATGATAATTTATAGAAAAGATTATGTTTTGGAAATGTAGTGTTTAAGAAAAACTCCATGAGAAGATGAGATTTATGCAGGTCCATGAATGATGGGTAATAACTGGTCAATAAAGAGTATGATTTTATTGGAAGAGGACATTTGAATTAAAGAATAATGAACTAAAGATAAAAGCTGTTGGTAACTAGGACAGGGCTGCATCAGGGTGTGTTAGATGGGAAAATGGAGTTGAGACACCCAGTTAGAATACTGTAGTCATCAAGGCCAGAATGGAGCCTGTGTTGGACAATGGCCTGTGTTATCTGGGAATGGTTGTTTGGGTTTAATCCCTTAACAAGAATATTTTGGGTAAGTTACCGTATCTAGGTGGTATGCCTTGTATAAAGGGCTCAGTCAGATATTTTTTGAGCAGATTTTGATTTGGAGGGTAGAATAATTGGTATAGGAGCTAGTTTGAACCAGAAGTTGATTTTTTAAAGTAACATTGACCTGCAAATGAAGATCTCCCTAATATTCAGAACTCAAACGAAGAGTCTAGAGTATTGATGGGAAAAGACAGGTAAATCATAAAAGGTTTGTGGATTAGAAGAGAGCATTGAGTGATTCCAGTATTTAAAGAAGGAATAAGGTAAACATACTGAGAGTATTGCTAGAGAAATAATGATTTGTTTAAAATTGAAAATTCAAATAGTTAGCCTTTTATTTCAAATTATGATCCTAATAATAAAATAATACATGTTACTCTAATAATATATTTTATTTTCAGATACAAAAGTTACAAGAAGCAGCTGAAATGGTGAAAAGAAAATGTGAAAATTTGCTAAGTGAAAATAACCAAATAACAAAAAACAAAAATAAAAAATTAGAAAAGGTAAGTTTGACATTTTAAATAATAAAATAACATTTTATTTAAGTTTCATACTTTATAAATAGACCTAGGAATTATCAGTTCTCAATCTCTGTAGGAGTTTGTTTTCTGAGGAAATAACGTTTCTTCCAGGCTTGTAATGCTGTTTGTTTGTATGAATGTTTTTTCACTTTTTCCATAATTTTTGGAAAACATCATAAATGTTTAATTTTCCTTATTCAAAAGCAGACTTAAGTAGCTCAAAAATGGTTATCACTGAGTCATATCAACCATAAGTATGCAAACTTGAATACCTCTTTCTCATTTTTAATCTCACCTTATTTTTCTGGTAGTAAATTTTTTGTGTCTAAAAAAACAAAGTAAATATTCTCTGCTAAATGCTTTGTTGGAAAAAAATAATATCATTAAAAAAACATTATTTCCTTTTTTTCACCCTATTGCAACAGAATGAAGGGAAAGCCAGTGTTGGCAAGTTATGATGTTTTTGTGCATATTTTTAAGTTTTTAAATGAAACCGCATCCCTTTTTGAGTCTTTTCATCTTGTTTGGTAAGAAAGCAGTGAAAGTCGTAGGATGCTAACTCTTGGCTGGAGTGTCATGGGATGTTACTGTTCAGTTCCAGCTGAGGGTAATAAGGTGATTGTCTCTGGGTTTTCTCCATATCTTGGGACTGAGACATTCAAGTGAGACACCAATGCGAAGAAGAGGTCAGCCAGAGCAGACATTTTGCTGGTTAAACAGAGATAAAGATAACCCATCAAATGTACAACTTATTACTTTTTTAAAATTATTTTTCACCTATTTTTAGCAGATCAGAGAAGAAATCATTTCATGTCTCTTGGTCTCTTTTTCTCAATAGGCATACCAATTCAAATGTCTCCTCTTTTGCTAAGCAGCGGTGTAAATAGAAGCCTATTTAAAAAACGTGTTCAAAAGGCAGATGGGGCAGGAGCCTGTGTTTTTCAGATACCTATAAGGTCACAGTGTTTTTTTTATTTGTATTAAACCAGAAAAGTTATTTTTTTAAATGAAATTCTTCCTTTTACTTTTCCACTGTTTTAAGTCTCCTAGTTTTCGTATGAGCTCTTAAGGTGTTTGGGGACCCAGAGATATGCTTCCTTCTAGTTTTATCTTTTGTGACTAAGAATGCCGGATGTTGCATAGTAGCTCTAGGTGTTTCCTGTGTCAGGGAAAGAAGCTAGCTCTTGTTTTTCTTCCCTATGAATATCTTAAATGCCGTATGTCTGCTTATTTTTTCATAATTAACAGTACAAGCATATCTTGTACTGTTGCTTCTTGTCACAGCACTAATTGCTACAGTGAGGAACTGCAGCAACCAAAGAGATTAATATAGATAAAATTAGAGAGACTTATTTCATAATAACATTAATGATCAAATAGACTACTATGGACTAATGTTATTAGCTACCTTGCAATAATGTACAGCAAACCCCACAAATTTGGACTAAGATGAGTGCAGCAAGGTTGCTGTAATTGGAATACCTGAGTTATAAGATTAAATGACAAAATGTGACAATTACTTTAGACTGATGCCTAGACAGTGGAAAACTACCACTGTCCATACCAGCTTTATTAATAATATCTCTGCTTGAATATAAATAAAAAGATTCAGAAAGTTTGCTTTCCTAAGTAGGTTAAACATTCTCCTTGCAAGCTAATATTACTATAATCATTTATCAACAAACTTTTTGAAAACTAATTCACGTCCAGACCACTTTTGAGTTATATGTTCTTATTTAGTAGAGTCTAACTTAATGTTTATTCATGTTTATTTTAAACCATTTTATTTAAAACCATTATACCTAAAATACATATAAGTGTATCTAGTATTTAAGATAGTAAAATCATTAATGCTGAACGTGTGATCTTGCACTTATTTCCCTAATGCTACAACTCAGATGAGAGGCCAGATGGAGTCTCATCTGAAGGAGTTAGAGTGCGTCCGCGATTCCTTGACGGCGGCGGAACAGAAGCTTCAAGAGTGTCAGGAGAGTCTGCATCACTACAAGGGGAAATGTGCAGACCAAGCACACACCATTAGGGAGCTTCAGGGCCAGGTGTCTAGCCATCATTCTGATTTTGCTAGATGTGTTAAAGAAATGCTTTGGAATGATTTCACCAGTTGAGGGCACTCATGTCAGGGGTTGATTTTTTTTCTCCCAGCTGTCAGTTGATAAAATATCAGTTTTATGTAGATACTGTAATATTATTTTGCAAGCTATTTTAATAATTTATAGCAAAAAATTGGTAACCAAAATTGCTAATTTAGTTTACTCTTACAAATCTGTATTTAGACATAGACGGACAAGAGAAAAGGAGCAATGCTATGTTTGTTGTAAACATCTTACAATTTGTAATTTATCTTACAAAAATTAGAATTTATTTTAATTAGAATTGTACATCAAGTTTACTTGGATTATTTCAATTGTTCTTTTTGGTATATGCTTTTTTACTCCATTGGACCACAGATTATGGGTGCCTTGTTAGTTACTGTATAGACATCTAATTCAATGCCTACCACACAGTAAGCATTTAGTCAATGTTTTTTTAATTAAGTCCTCTTTTTTTTCCAAGAAGCATGTCCAAGGATGGCAGCAAGCTTTTTTCTTATTTGTAAAACTATTTTAGGAATGATCCCTTTCTATCTTTCACTGTAGCCTTGATTCTAATTTTGAAATACATCCTATTTTTAAAAACATACAAACAAAACTTTGCTGAATTTAAATTTTTGAGAAGAGATTTTTTTTAGAAAAATGTCAAATTACATAGATAAGTAAGTTATTAATTGAAATTATGAAAAAAGTTTTCTATTTCAAAGCTTCGAAACTATTTAAATATAGTATTTGAAGCAATTGAGAGGAACATTCTGTCTTAGCATGGGCTAGTGTGCCTTTGATTTCCAATTTGCTTTTCACAAATATGGTTTTTACTCATAATTACAATTTCATAGATATTCAGTTATCAATTACTATTTAGGTGAAACAAAAAACTATAAAAGTAACCCCAAATATTCTACAGTAGGAGATTAATACTGTTTAAAATTTCGCACTTAATAAAAATAAATGTCCTTTTTCAACAAAACATTTTTCAGGAAGTTTTAATTACCATCTCTCAGAAAAATTTGTAGTAGATGAGTTGCCATGAGACAGCATAGATTTTTTAAACTTAATCAGGAATTTAAGAACTTGTATTTTAACAATGCAATGTTTCTTGGTGTCTCTCTGTGTAGAAGTAATAATAATATTTATACCTTCTTGATTTTTATGATTGCTCTTACAATAAAGTATAGATTTCTTTGGAAATTGATTATAAAGAAAATAACCAAGAAAAAAATATTTTCTTTTTTAGATTGATGGAAATCACAATCTTCTGACAAAACTTTCTCTGGAGGAAGAAAATTATCTTATTCAATTGAAGTGTGAAAACCTTAAACAGTAAGTATTAAATCGACTTAAAATTGGTGTTATATTTTTTTCTATATATTTTAAAATATATGTTTTCTGTAAAAAGAAAATTAGAACAGATGGATGCAGAAAATAAAGAACTTGAAAAGAAGCTGGAAAACCAAGAAGAATGTCTTAAGCACAGCAATCTTAAGTTGAAAGAGAAGTCTGCAGAATATACAGCATTGGCCAGACAGCTGGAAGCTGCTTTAGAAGAAGGAAGACAAAAGGTACAGATGGCCTTTATTTAGAACTTTTTAATTAGTTTACCAAAGAGTCCTCTTTTCAAACAAACAATATCTCATTTTGCCAGATTTACAGTTATTGTTTTTATCCTGATGACAGGGTGAAGAGAGCAATTACATTTTTATTTTTTTTTACCTACTTTTGACTTTTGGAGCTAAACAAATATATTACTGTCCATAGTTACTTTACCAGATAATGATGATGTGGCAGGGTAAAGGGCAGAGATGGAAAACACTTTGAAGGAATGTTCTCCCCCACCCACCGCTTTTTTAATCAAACCAAAGCAAATGTGCAAATTATTGAACATTTTGGTTTTGGTCAAGACCCAGTAAGCTATAAAGCTCAGATCCCTTTTCTTTTGGCAAATATTGTTACATAAATGCATGCAAGAATTAAATTCCGGTTAAATCCATTTGGTTAGCATTTAATAAATATCTCACTGTGTGTCTCTACTAGTCCTTGAGATGCAAAGATGAGTAAGATCTGGCCTCAGTTCTCACGACATTCATAGTTCCGTAGGGAGATAGAGTATGAATAAACATTATCCAGCATGTAGGTATAAAGGGAGGGTACAAAGCAGTTGAACCTGGGGTTGAGGAGAAATGATTCAGGAAGATCTCAAAGAAGAGGTAAATTTACCAAATGATTTGAAAGTGTAATCTTGAAAGGACAGGAAGTAGGCTTTGGAGTCCAGCAGGAACTGGGTTTGAATTCTGTCTCTGGCATATTATACCCTGACCTCAGACAAGTTACTTCTTAAAACTTTAGTGTTTTAGTTGGTAAGATGGGGATGATGTGTTTCTCATAGGACCGAATGATGCTAAAGAGAGATTGTCAATACCAGATGACTCTCAGATGTATACCTCTACCCCAGCCTCTCTCCCCTGAAATCTGAACTCATATATTCTGCTACTTACTTGACATGTCCACTTAACAGAAGCATCTCAAATTTAATATTTCCAACATCAAATTCTGAGTATTTTCTTCTAAAGTCTCTGCTATGCATATTCTTTCTCAAGCCTGCTAATGGTAATTTCATGAGTCAGATAAAATCTGATATCCTTGAAATGTGGCTCTCATATCACAAGTGTCATATATATTTTTAATTTTTTTTAACTCCAGGAAACCAATTTAAATTGATATTAAAAGACATATCATTGGATAAGAGCTAAGTAGTAAAATGTACTGCCAATGGTAGAAATGTAATCCAGATTTGTCAATGCCACCAACTTTTGGGAGGAAAATAAGTGCTTTTATCTTGTTTTCAGCCTAAGTGAACTTTGGAAATGATAGGTCTCTCAGATTCCTGCTCAAATGTGTTCAGAGTCCTCAGAGATATGTCTGCCCTCTCGTTTTCCTCCTGCTGCCATGAAATATGGGGCTATCTCTAGTTTCTGCCCCATGAGGAGTGCTGTCACTGCACTGTCACCATTGTCTACACTAAGAGACATGGTCAAGGGCATGGACATTTGTTCCGAGTGCTCGTTCTCCCACAGCTTCAAATACTGCCAGCATCCCTCTTTCACAGTCACCCGTAGAATTTGTGCACAAGATATGTTTGTAAATCACTTTATAATAACTTAGAACTGAGTCCATAGGAGTTAGATTAGAGGACAGCCCTTCCCACTAGCTCCTTGGTGCTTAAGTAGTTTCTGCCTCCACTCTCATTCTGGTGGCTCCAACCTAACATTCTTGCAAATAGGCTCCCACATATCTGAATCCTTGGATGAACATAGCGAAGTTAGACTTTCTACTAAAATTATCAATTAGAGAAATGTGAAAACTCAAATTCAGACCACTTTAGAAGTCAATGAGTGAAAAATCAATTTCATTTTTATGTGTGAGGTGTATATATCACCTGCCCTGCCCCCAATTCTTTCCATTCAAGTCTATAATCAGTATTTAATAACAACTTTCTATGTTCCATTAGCACTCTAGCCACCATGGTGAATATAAATACCATAAAACATAGCAATTGGTCTCAATAGGTTATAAAAATATAGTATTAGGGAAAACACCTGGTTAAGTCACAGAGCGGTGCAGATGCATACACCTCCAAGCTAATTTTGCAGACACTTGTACTGCAAGGGCAAATATACATACTTATACTACATGTGCTTCTTTAAGATAGAACATTTTTAAACATTTTGTAATTAAAATGTCTAGCATTCAATTAATATCTATTTGGAAAAAAGATATATGGTGTAACTATGTCAAGGCTTTCAATCATACTTTAAAGAAAGTGCGTTTAGTTACTTTATTCTTTTAATAAAAATTACAGGTTTCCGAAGAAATAGAGAAAATGTCATCTAGAGAGAGGGCTTTACAAATTAAAATATTAGATCTGGAAACTGAGCTTAGAAAGAAAAATGAAGAACAAAATCAACTCGTTTGCAAAATAAACAATGTAAGTATTAATATGGCTTAATGTATTTTCCTAAAAAAAATAAATTAGCATTTAACATTCTTAACATTCTTAACATTCCATGTCAGTTTTCTTAAACAGTTAAAGTACAAAGTAAGGGGAATCAGGCCTTTTGCTTTACTGATAACATTAAAAATAGCAAATCATAAAAATTAAAAATGTCAAGATTATGCCAAAGAATTATTGTCCTCATCCTTGGTGGCTTCTGTTCCATTTCCCCCAAATTCTCATTGGGCCCTTTTCCTACATATTGCTTTTGCATGACAGCTGCTTAATGAAAGTTACAGATATAATCTACTTATTTTCATTCTGGTATAAATTTTTCATTTTTTTAAAGATAAACACAATTTAAATTATTATTATGAGTTAGATTTTGATACCCGTTTTGAATAATGAATATTATATTTTAGAAAGTTATAAGTTGGTATTAAGTAAATATTTAGCATTGTTATATCTGCATATGAAATGGATGCTTTGGTCCACTCAGTCATGAAATGAGAATACCAAATTGGCTGTGTTTAATTAGTCTTATAATGTTTTTTCCTAAATAGTCATGAGATAGCCAATTGGCAGGAGATATTATGAAAGCTAGCACTAGTCATGACTAAATTACTTGAAAACTCTATTTAACCATAACACGGAAAATAATGATGCTTAATTTTTTCCAGGAGCCAGAGACTCCATGAAAACTAGTTTTTCATCCCCAAATATCTAAAAGTTGAAAACCTGAAAGATTCAAAAGTTAAATGATTTTTGGCATGCCATATTATTTTAATTTTATCACCATTGAAAGCTCCATGGCAGTTTAATCAGAACTAAATGTTTTCCACTTTTAATTTAGCACAGGCTTTTCCTTATTTCTAAATGTTTTGTTTGTTTGTTTGTTTGTTTGTTTCTTTTTACTCACTGTCAGAGTTGCTGATATTGTAAATATGTGTGATGTTCTTTGTGTAATTAAAGCCTCTGAAAAAATAACATAGGTATACTGAGATGATATGGGTTTTGCTATAATGTTCCCAGTACTTGGCAAAAGCTGCCAAAATATATAGATTTAAAATTTGATATTTTATTAAACCCGGTGATTTTTACAGTAATAAAAATCTAGAATTCTAAGCATTGATTTAGACATTGCTGAAAATGAGTTTATGTATTCTTTCTCTTCCAGAGGACAGTTCAGTATTTATTTTGTATACATGCCTGAACTCCAACTGAATCGTAAGCACCCTGAGAGCCTGTCTCATAATTGATTGTATCCTGGTGTCTTCCACAGTGTTCTGCCCATAGTAGCAGGCCTCTTGAGATTTTTTGCCCAAGTGTTCCAGTCAGAGGCAGAGTGGATGCATAGATCCAATGGCGACCTCAGTAGCTTAAAACAAGCCAGTGTTCCTGAGGCCTAAAATATCTTTGGAGTCACGTGTATTATCCTAAAATCCATGCACATTTTGCATTCTGCCCAACAATATAAGTGTGTTTGTATTAATATTTTCCCCTCCAAATTGTTGAGGAAAACTGACATTCCACAAAGATTCATTATATTCATTCTGTAGCACACTGCTTCATATCATCTCTCTTCACCTGAGGGGCATTACTGAGTTTCAGAAGGTATCAGGTATCATTGAACACCTGATAGGAAGGAAATAAAAGATTTTTTTCTCAAGATGCCTACATTTCAGTTGGAAGTTAAATAGTATTTGTGGCCTGTCTAAAGTATTTTTAGTGAACAGATGTACTTGGGAATTTATATGCAACTGAATATTTTAAAAAATATTTTAAAATATCATTTTTATTTTTTTCTCAAATTAGATTTTTATTTTTTATTTTTTAAATTTTTTTCACAAATAAAGAACATTTATATTATTAAGAGTTCTTTTTTATTTTTTTAAAGGATTCTAAAAATAAAATGTTTATATGATCAGAACTAAAATTCTGTCAATTTTAAGATAGTAAAAGTCATTTTTATGGCATAAAATATGGATTTTAGGCAGAGAAAATGGTAAAAACTAGTGTTTAAATATGTCATGTTAAATGTAAGAGTAATTATGATGGTTTTAAATAAAACTCATTTATTCAGTTAATCATGTTAAATATGTAATAATTTGGGGCTAAGTGAATGTATATTACCACAAACTATATCTTCATAGTAAGATCAGCCATGTATGGGCTTTAGTTATTTGGGATTTTAAAGAAAGTCAGCTCTAAGATGAGTTAATAATGAACAAATCAGATGTTAGGATTCTTTCTTTTAGAAAAACTAAAAATCATGTAGTCAATCATTGTATACATATATAAATTTTATATTATGACTCTCCTTTGATATGAATGTCATTAATGATTATCTTTATTTCTTTTTTTTTATTTAGAAAGCACAACATCAGGAAGTATGTTTGAAAGAAATACAACATAGTCTTGAAAAGTCGGAGAATCAAAACGAGAGTATTAAGAATTATTTACAATTTCTTAAAACTTCTTATGTAACAATGTTTGGATAAACTGTTGAATTTGTTTTCTATAAGCAATAGATTTTTACTGTGAGTCTACAAAGTGATTAGGTAAAAAATAAATATACTATCTGTTGTTCTACTTTATGACTTGTGGGTGGTAGAATTAGAGTTTTTATTTAAAGATTTTGAAACATAATTTATTATCCAATTGAAACTTTAAAACAAGATAGATATCAGTATTCTTTTTTTGCTGGATAATTTTTACTTAGTTCTGGTTTATTTTCTATTTATATTATATTGGTTTTTAGAATGTTTTTTATGTGCACATAAAAGAAGCCAGAATCATTCTTTGTGTTTCTGTACCCACCATCCAAGTGAATTTGTAATAAATCTAGGCTATTTATGAGCCAAATACATGATTTTTAATAACACACATAATTGTTTTACATTGTGGTGCTATGTACATATATATTAATATAATAAAGGAAATATTCTGCATATTAATTTTTAATAATGATATAATTACATATTTTCTAAAGATACCCAATGCCTCAATTTACTTAATATTATTTCAGGTATATGCTAAGATGCCATTATAATATCTGTGAGGTTTTAAATATTGAATTTTAAGTCATAGCTATTAAATGCCAACTGATGGCAATAGATGAAAACATGTTGGCATACAGTGTTTCTTTATAAAGAATAGGCTCTCAGTCTCTCCTTTGAATTTATAGTCTATTTTGTTCTTCATTTTATATTAGTAATTATCTGATAATTTAGAATTTAGACATTCTAAAGCCTTTGAGTTAACTAAAGGACTCAAGGGGAACAACTTGTCTCACTCACCCTTACCCATGACCAACTCACATGAATCAATCAAAATAAGCATTCTTAATACTAAGAAGCTTTAGGATAAGGCCTTTATTTTGGGAATGATGTAAAAGAGATATGTAGAGGAGAACTTGTTCCCCATAGTCTCCCACCCTACATGCTAAAGCAGGACAGTCCTGAAAGGGGGTGAATGTACTTAACAAGGGATCACGTAATAGTGATTCCTCTCAGACAATGGCTTGAGAGCTGTTTAGTCAGAGGATGCCCAGGTCTCAAAAGATCATTCAAAGAGGCAGGTTGTGTACTACACAGTCCAGCTTATAAACAAAGCTCGATCTCCCCAAGATGTTTTATCCTCTTCTCTGATCAGAAATGGGGACCTACTTTTCTCTGGTCCCCTCATTCCTAACACAGCTATATCACCTGCAGGGACTTAGTCCCCAGTGACCCAACTGCTTCATAGTGTTTTTCTTAAAATAGCAAAGATATTAATTTCAGAAACTAGATACATTTTTTGTTCAACAGTTGCTAACTATATTAGCATTGCCTTTTTCTTTTCCTTTTTTTTTTTTTTTAAATCATAGTACTTGAGGTACTTGCACACATGCTTGATCTTCGTGGTTTTTTCTTCATCCCTGAGGCAAAGGGAGCCTTAAGAAATACTCACATGAAAGGAAATTAAAGTTCTTGAGTGTTGCTCACTAGACTGTGAGCTCCTTAAGGGGAGAACTGTACCTTATTCATATTTCTATTTCAGCTACTAACAATATTTGGTATAAAGGAGATACTCAGTTGATGTTTGTGGATAGATGGCTGAATGTTGACAGAGGAAGATATTCATATTCCTGTTGTAGATATGAAAAAATGTAAGCATAAAGGGATTAACTACTGTGGCTGTGGTATAAAACTTGTTTTAAAATTGGCATTTGAACTCAAGTCTTCTGATTCCAAAATCGAAGCTCTGTGTACAGTGCTGCTTTCCTACTACTGTAAGCAGTAGAAAAGCAGCAGCCCAGCAGCTGCATTGCTATTATTTATTGAGTACTTATTGTGTATCAAAGTTCTGAGTATGTCGTATGTATTAACTTTTTGAATCTTTATGTCTGATGAACTAGGTGCTATTTATTCCATTTGCTTTTAAGGAAACCAAAACACAGAAAGGCTAAGTAACTTGCACAAAGTCACACAGCTAGTAAATGACACGCATCCAGAATCTCTGATTTTAACTATGACCATGCTACCTTCATATACATTTCATAAATAAATTTTTTTTTAAAATTTAACAATCATGCATTTACCTCATCTTTGAATGCATTCTCTTTTATATTTTTAATTTTTATCAAAGTAATTTCTGTATATGGCATTTAAAAGTTGGTACCTGCAATGTTTTAGATGGACTATGGAAGGAAAGACTACTGTGCAGTCCCTAAGGATGATGTTCAGTGCTAGTGTCACAGGACAACAAAGGAAGTTTGCCACACCCTAGAAGAACTTTCACAATCTCTTGCTTAATGTTTCCACATGGAGCATTAAGCACATGACACTGGGATCTTCTGGAGTGTGAACCAAACTCAGGGAGGTCCAGAGTCAGTGCCCTGGTGTCCCTAAAATTGTCCCAGCTTTCAGCTTCCCACTGTCCCAGAATGCCCTTGTCCTCACAGTACTAACAGTCTGGCAGGATTTTCTTCCTGTCTTCAATATTCAGGGCCTCATCCCTTCCTTAAATTCTGAAAATTTTCTTCCATTATTTATATGATATTGCCTCTCCACATGTTCTTTCCTCTTCCTCATTTTGTCTCCTGGGTCTGACCTCCAACTTGACTTTTTCCTCAGGGTGTCTGTCACTGGGTTTCTTGTGAGATATTTCTTCCACCTGATTTTTCTGACCACTAATGTGGTTCTCAGAGCAGTCATTCTTTTTTTCTGTTGGACATGCAATTTCTAATTCAGAAATTGTGTTTTTTTTTAGTTCCTGAAAGTGTTGAGGTTTGTTTTGTTTAGTGTCATAATTCCATTATATTTTTATTAAAATTCTCTTCTGTTTCTTCCACTGGTTCTACTTCAGTAGGCATCTCAGATTTCTGTTCTGCTAGCCATCTTTTCTTTCCAAGCCCCATAAGTGAGTTTTAATTTTCCTTGCCTACTCATGATTGTGGTCCCTTCAATATCTGCCAGCAGCCTGCCTTGCATATTTCTTGGGCAGTAGCAAACCAAATGGTAAAATGCATGATGATGGCTTTAGTTCTCATGGGCCTGAGACCTGTTACCCTCTGCTGAAGTGCTATGAGAAACCATTCTTCTAGACATTTTCAGTCACAAGCATCAGTTCTTTTCCAACTATAAAAATTAGAAGCACTTCACTGAAGAGCCTGCTTTGAGATATTCTGGTGTCAATAAGTATGTTATAGCAGTTTAAAGAAGGAATTCAATCTATATCTGCTGGCTTGAGATTTGTCCATGGTTTTTATTTTTAGGTGAAGAAAAGTCACATAATTATGTATTTGGCATGATTCACTTTTTATAATCAAAACAAGCATCTCTTTCTTTGTGTATATAAATTCTCATATGCTGGTATGAGCATGGAGATGGGTGTCAAGAAGCCTAAATGCCTTGGTCGGGATGGAAGAAATAGTAATAAATTTTTATTTATTCCAATGAAATTGTATTACTTCCAATTTTTTCTAATCAGATGAAAATTTTTAATGGTTGAAGGACAAGCATGATAGGTGTAGGAAATAGAAGAATAGGATCGATGAGGGGTATTGTCTAAGAATGAAATATTAAAATTGATTTTCAGAGGTGGAGTAGTTTGGAACAAGGAAAAAGTAAAGGGAAGTTTGCTTGAGGTGGAGATGATGCCACTGAAGTCCTGGATGTTGAGGAACTGTAAAGTTTTGGATGTTCAAGCTGTCTAGGATTTGGAAGGAATTGGGGTAGAGCTGAAGAAAATTAAATGTGAGCAGATAAGTAGATGACTGTGATAGGAATGAGGTTTTAAAACTCTATCAATTATTTTTTGTTGTATTTAGAATAAAATTCAAAGTCCTTCACATGACCCTCAAGACTCTGCCCACCTCCTCACCCTCTCATACTACTCCCCTCCACTTGCACTTGATTTCCTTGAAAACCAAGTTCCTTCCTTCCTTTTATCTTAAAATGTTCTTTCCCCTACTCTTGACCTGACTAAATCATTCTCATATACCTTTTTATTCTTTTCTTTCATAATTAGCAATTTGTATGTGTGTGTGTGTGTATTTGTCTCATGTCTCAGTGCATTTTAACCTCTATAAGGGTATATAGTTCTGAAGCCTGCTATATAGCAGGCATTAGTACATGTTTGTTGGAAGGGTATATAGAAGGAGGAATAGTGAGCTTTAAGTGAGGCGAGGGCATTTGCCTAAGAAAGGTAGGGAAATTATAGAGAGCCTTGGAGAATGAATAACTAACTCTTGAGGGCCACAAGTGATGCAGTTTTTTGTGTGAGGGGTCTAGTTTTCTTTCAGGCAGATACAGAGATTAAAGAGATTTGGGGTGCAGGAGACCTTGTTTATAATCAGACATGCTCCAGAGGCTACAGTGGAAAATGGGAGGAAGTTGGTACTGAGAGTGAGTCAGGAAGGAGGTTGGCTTCCCTTATAGCTGCTTGCTTTAGATAGTTAAAGAGGAATTTTTTTTTAATTTTTTTCTCTCTAAAAATTAATTAAAATCTCAAGTGTTTTCTTTTGATACTACTGGATTGGGAAAGTTGCTTAAATCCCAAGTGTAACAGTGTTTTTGATTTATTAACATTACAATTTATGGTAGTACTTTAAGATTTAACACTTCCGCGAAAGAAAAAAAAACATAAAAAATAAACATTTTTTTTTTTCCTTAAAAGTTAAGAGAACTTAAAATTGCGAAGTTCAGTTTTATTTTTAAAAATAACTTGCTTGTTTTCTTCTTACTTTGGCATAGTTTGGGGTGGAGCTTGGAGAAAGGGAAAACTGTGAGGAATCCTCTATATCTAGTTTGTTGTTGTAAGATGAAGTTAATATTGACAACAGATTATGGTTTACATAAATTAAAACTGTGACTGTCATACATTATTTGATTAGAAACATTGTAATTATACACTGTGACCACCTTTTGCAAGCTTAAATTTTATTTTTTGCAACTTTTTTGTAAAGTAGATATCTTTTCCTATCTTTTTTTAAAGAACTAAATAGAAAGGGCATCTAAATCCAAGGTGGCAGGCATATATAAATGATCCTTTAAAAAAATCATTATTTGATTTTAATAATTAATAACAAAAACTTGAATGTGATACTATCCAAAACTTTTATTTTTATAAGTCAGAGAAAGATAAATACCATATGATTTCACTTACATGCGGAATCTAAGGCACAAAAAGAACAAACTAATCAAAAACAGACACACAAATATAGTGGACAATTTGGTGATGGACAGAGGGGAGAAGGGGTTGAGGGGCTGGAAGAATGGGGTGAAGGGTTAAAGAAGTACAAATTAGTAGTTGGTAGATGGTCACAGGGATGGGGAGCATGGCATAGAGAATACAGTTAGCATTAATATATTGGGTAGGTAGAAAACCAAAGGAGAGAAGGAGCAATTAGGAGCATCATTTTATAAACTAGTTAAATGTCTAACCAATGTACTGTATGCTTGAAACTAATTAAAATAAATAAATTCATTTTAAAAATTTATTTTTAAAAGATTTGTTTTTACTTCTATGGATAGGCACAGTTAATTACTTTAAACCTGCATAAATTTTTATTTCCACACTAGAAGTCTAATTTGATTTTTACTCTTTTGATCTTGTCATATTCGATAAGCTGTATTTTAACCTGAATACTTCAGATGTTGAAGCATTTCGAGAAATAAGAATTTTAATTTCAAATGAAGTGACTCATAAAACACAAAGCATAACACTTGTGAATATAACAGACACAAAGATTGCTATACTTTTTCCTGTCCAACATATAAAGAGCTCTTATAAATTAATACAATTAATATAATTAAATTAATAAATTAATAAAATCATATAAAAGGACCAAAGACAAAAACAGACAACTCAGAAGAATTATTAATGGCCAATAAACATGTTTATAAAATGTTCAGATTTATTAAAGATAAGTTTCTTTAGTACCAAGAAACTAATAAGTTTTAAGAGAGAATTCCTACTATTGAAAAGATGGGGTAAAATGAGAATTCTCACATACTAACAATGGGACTTATTATCTGATCATCTCTCAATATACCATAATATATTAAGTATTGTTCTATTGTTGAAGAGTTATGTTGTTTCCATGTTTTCTCTGTTATAATTTTTTCTGCAGTGAATATCATAATGCACAAATCCTTGTCTGCCTTTAATTATTACTTTACACAAATGCTTACATGTGAATTATTCTACCAAATCCCATGAAAAAAATTTGAAGTTCTTGAAACACATAATTGTTCATGCCATTTGCTTCAATAATTTACAACTTAGGCATTTATTCTAAAGTAATAACTAGATGCTGGCAGGAAATACTTCTGTTATGCCATTCCATTGCTTAGCCAATGCCTGGCACCCACTAAGAACAATTAAAATTTGCCGTTTGACATTCAAATGACTACCAATTTGGTCATCTCTTAATTTTAGTTATAAAGTAGGAATGTGAAGATGCTTTGAAAATAAGGAGTTCTAAAATTGTAGTATTAATGTTCATAATTCTAGTCATACTGTATTTTTCTTTCTCTTTAATACTCAGTCGATGGCAGTTCAAGTAATACCTAAAGCTGACATTTGTTTTCTTACATCTATTTATTTGATTATCCATTTGTATTAAAATTTTCTTATGTTGTTAAAAGTCACATTAGATCATAGTATAAAATAAATTCCAAATATGAATCTTTATTTTAGATAGATATATAAAATATTTTCTACTTGTCTATGAATTGCCTTTTCATTTTCTTAACTGTGACTTTATGATTACAGTTCTTTATTTCAATGTTGAGTTAATGAGGATTCTCCAGAGAAACAATATGTATGGTATTGGCTCACATGATTATGGAGCCTGAGACATCCCATGATCTATCTGCAAGCTGGAGCCCCAGGAGATCCTGTGGTGTTCTTATGAGCCAGTGGTATAGATTCTAGTTTGAGTCTGAAGGCCTGAAAGCCAGGAGTGCTGAGGACAGAAGATTGATGACCCAGCTCAAATGGTCAAGCAGAGAGCCAGTGAATCTTCCATTCCTCCACATTTATTGTTCTATTCAGGGCCTCAATGGATTGGATGATGTCCACCCACATCAGGGAGGGCAGTTTGCTTTACTTAGTCCACCAGTTCAAGTGCTAATCTCTTCCAGAAACATCTTCACAGATACATCCAGAATTAATGTTTAATCAGATATATGGGCATACTGTGATCTAGTCAAATTGTTACATAAAGTTATCACAAATATAGTCTAGTTTATCAGTTGCTTCCTTTATGGTTAGTACCTTTTGTGTTTTATTTCAGAAATCTTTGCCTACTCCAAACTACAGAAGATGGTCTCCTATGTTTTCTTCTAAAAGCTTTATTGTTTTATCTTCCATATTTCAATCTGCAATCCATATTGAATAGATTTTGTATATGGTTCAAACTATGACATAAGATTATTTTTTTTCATGTGGATATCCAACTGACATGACACCATTTATTGAAAATAAAATTCATTCCCCAGTGTACTGCAGTGTCACCTTTGTCATGAGGCAGATAGATCAGATGTCATAAATCAGATGTGTAGGTTCATTTTGAACTCTCTATTCTGTTTCATTGTTCATTTTTTCTGTATTTGCACCGATACCAACCACTCTATCTTCCAGCTTTGTCCTTCAAGATTGCTTTAGCCATTCTTTGTCCTTTTTATTTCAATATAAATTTTAGATTCAGTTTGTCAATGTCCATCTAAAAAATTCAATGTTGGGGCTTTTAACTGGGATTGTATCAAATTTACGGATCTATATACATAATTTGGGAGAGATGACTGACATCTTTACTATTCATGAATATTGTATATCCTTCCATTTATTTAGAGTTTTTAGAAAATTTTCTCTCAATAATGTTTTGTAGTTTTTAATTAAATGCCTTGCACAGATTTTGTAAGTCCTAGGTGTCTGATTTTTTTTTAATGCTCCTATCGGTGGTATTATTTTTTTAAATTTCATTTTCTATATCTTTGTTGCTATAATGATTTATAATAATTTTTGTATACTCATCTTGTATTCAGATATTTGATGAAATTGTTTAATTCTAATAGTTTATATGTTTTTTCAGATTTTCTATGTACATAATTGTAAATGAAAATATTCTTATTTCTCCTTTCTAATTCTTATGCCTTTCTTTTCTTTTTCTTATAGCACTGAATAGGACCTCCTATACAATTTTGAATAGAAATAGTGAGAATAGATATTGTTGTCATAGGACATTAATTTTCAGCATTTTTCCTTTTTATATATACATAAAAGTTCCCTTTAAGCACTAGTTATCTGTATCCCTCAAGGTTTGGTATATCTGCATTATCATTTAGTTCAAAATATTTTTAGATTTCTATATTGATTTAACATTTAATTTATGGATTATTTATCAATACATTTCTAATTTCTAGGCAGTTGAGTATTTTCTAATTATCTTTCTAATGTCCTAACACTAAGAGGTTTTTCAGATATCTTTCTGTAATTGTTTTCTAGTTTAATTCTTTTGTGATCATACTTTATATTGTTTCAGTCCTTTGAAATTTGTTGAGATTTGTTTTAGGTCAAATTAGTTGATAATATTTTTCAGGTCCTTCAAAATAGCTTTAATATTTTCTGTCTACTTGTTTCAGTTACCAAAAAAGTAGTATTGAAGTTCCTAACTATAATTGGGAATTTGTACATTTTCCCTTTCAGTTTTATCAGTTTTTGTTTTATATATTTTGAAATTCTATTTTTAGGTGAATATACATTTAGGATGGTCATTTCTTGGTGAATTGACCCTTCAACATTACATAATGTCTCTTTTTCTCTCTGTCAATATTCTTTGTTCTGAAGTCTACTTTGTTTCATAGTAATAGAGCCATTCTAGCTTTCTTCTAAGTAATGATTGCATGCTATGACTTTCACTTTTAATACTTTCATTTTAATTTTCTATACCTTTATATTTAACAGAATTTTCTTATAGAAAACAATCTGACAATCTCTGCTTTTTAAATACATTTGTATTTAATGTAATTTAATAATATGATCGAATTTAAATCTTTCTTGCTAATTGTTTTCTAATTGTCTCATTTGTCATTTTATGTTCCCTTTTACCTCTTTTCCTGACTTTTTTGGATTAACAATATAATTTTATTTAATTTTTATCTCCACTATTGGCTTATTATATTTTCCTTTTATTTTCATTTTTTAGTGATTTCTCTAAGGTTTGAAATATGCATCTTTAAGTCTTTATAGTCTACCTTCAAGTACTAACATACCACTTCATAGTCTAGGACAATTTACAATGGTATAATTTCACTGCCTCTCTGCAAGTCTTTTTGCTATTGTTGTAAGATTTTACTCCTATATATTCTGTAAACCTCACAACACATTGTTATTATTTTTGCTTTGACGATTATCTTTCAAAGTGATTAAAATAAGGAAAAAACGTGTTTTATGTTTACCCTCATTCTTACTATTTCTTGCACTCTTTCTTTTTTATATTCATTTTTAATATCCCTTATGTCCAAAAAACTTCCTTAAAGTGTTTTGCAGTGTAAGTCTGCTGGAAAAATTTATCTAAAAAGAATTGACAGAAATGATCCACTTGTTTTATGTTTCTTTTTCTCTCCTTTGATTTATCTTCTAGATCAATCAAGTATTTTTTTATTACAAATTTCCTTCTACTAAAAGGCTGTAGAAGCTGAAGATTATTTTTTTGACAGAGGTCTACACTTTTTTTTTTCCAGGCAGATTGAATGATGATGGAATAGTCACCTTGATCCAATTAGCTGATTTGAGCCTGAGTTATTGTTTAGATAAGACTCAATCAACCTCTGGTCACTTGTTTTCCAATGACATCTCCCTTTTGGTCTTGGCACTGAGAGTCTGATGGACTGCAAATAATTCAGCATTTATTGACTACAGGTAATTTTCTTTTGTTTTCACAGAGTTTTAGGTTAAGATTTTGGCCAATTGTCCCACATAGTTGTCAGAATTCAGGAAATAGCTTGACGAGGAAACATGCTATATATTTGGGACCCTTAGCCTCCAATTTTTTCCCTCTTTTTCCCAGCAACCGCTAAAAGCTCTGCTCGTTTCTCTGACCCCCAGAAGCAGTCTTCTGTGAGGCACCTAGCCTGAACTCTCAGCTTTTAGCCATGTCCAATGTCAGCAACTGCCCCTTCAGAAAACGTAGCTGCTAGATGCTGAAACTGCGAAGATGATTAAGACCTGTT
>NW_006441955.1:30930656-30950249 GCF_000325575.1 Pteropus alecto | reverse complement strand
GCTTCCTACCTTTTTAAAACCACAACACATACAGAAAATGATATTTTTAATGTCACACTGTAGTAAATAGAGAAGGAAGCTCATAGCTAGAAGTTTTTGGCCCAGATCTCTAGCCAACATAGGTCTTGACCAGATCACTTTATGGGTTGAGATCAGTATCTCCATATTTGTAACCCATTAATGGCACTGGTTGGGAACCTTTATTTAAGAAATTCATCTTATGCTAGCATTTCCTCTTATGTTTTAGCCTTTCTCTTATGAAAGACTCTGAATATCTTCTCAAGCCTTTGGGGAAAGAAGTGGTACTAACTCCAGATGCCTTGATCTGAGATAATATGTAGGTAGACCAGAACCCTTATACTCATCCTCAGTCTGGATCTCTATTGTGTGGCTCATCTAGACTACTTATAATCTCAGAAATTAGTGTCTTGTCAGCCCGTTTACCACCAGTTTCTCTTCTGTGTATTACATATTTTTTTTCTCATCCAGTGGAACCCCTAATTTACATTACATGGAGTTTAGTGTTTGGCTTTGAAATATAGTTATCATTTGCAATGGGAAAATGATGGAAGCAAAATGGTATGTGTGACAGAGTTTATGCTTATCCATAATTTTATTAACTCTTAAAAATTCTGAGTCTGGATAAATTTCTTAGTATTTTTCAGCTAATAAATGTAGATTGTCTGTATAGTTCTCAGAAAATCTCTTGGTTTATAAAAAATGGAATCTTAGGTCCAATTCACAAACAAATGTTTTATTTATTATATAAATAGTTGAATTAATAATAATTTGAGAATTTACTGTGAGACTTAGCTGAGGGATAATATGGAAGATTATTAGAATGTGTTCATACATTAGAGTTTAATTGATTCAGTGTGATGTCCTTTGATGGAATGATAAATAGGTAGTGAGAGCAGTGGCCTATGATTTTGGCATTAATTCTTGCTAGCATTAGATTTTAATTGGATACTGTAATCACTGTGAATACTCAGACTGGGATAACTGCAATGGCCAGAACAACAAGATTCCCTAAGCTATTTTATAGTCGTCAGGTTGCTGCTGGCAGTGGGAGCTTTATAAATAATAGACTTCTGTATGTATGTTAGTAGTGAACATTAGCCAAGCAGAACTATGTTTAATGAGGCTAGGCCATGGGAAATGATAAAAGCTGTGGCCCCCATAATAAAACTTTACGAGGCTGCAACAATTTCCTAATCCTAAATAGTTCAGAAATGAATTAGCAAACCCCAAACCATTAAAGGCAAAAAGATCCAGTTATGATTCTCTAACTGCTAATAATGAAGTGATTCTGTAACCACATACTTCAATGAATGATTTTGAGATTCCCAAGAGAGACATTTTTACTAAAATTAACAAATAAGTTTCCTATCAGATGTTACCGATTAATAGACTGAGAAGAGAGTAAAGAACGGAGTGTATTGTAAGATGGGTTATGGTACATTTAATGTTTAATAATTATTAAAGCAATGGGAGACAATATAAAAGAGTTTATTAACCTTAGTTCTCAATTTACTTAAGCATTTGTATCTATCAGTATAAGTTCTATAGTAGTCTTCAAAATCCACATAAAGATATACACGCGTGTATAAGAATACAACAAAAAACCCTAACAACCTTATTTGTCACTTGGAGGCAGTTAGGCATTCACTCATTATCCTAAAAATTGAATCAAGGATTTCAGCTTTCTATATAAGGATAATTAAATAGTTAATCAAGTAAAAATTTTTATAGAAAAGTAGTAATGAATAAATGCAGAATAATAATAGAATTAAAAAAATCACTTTAAGATTCCCTAATGAAATAATAGATCTTGGCAATGATCATTAATTCTTTTTAATGAATAAATCAGTCTGACATCACCTGAATCCACTGATCTATTTTAACGTGAATAATACTAGGACAACCAGACATTACATTGCTCTTAATGTGACGCAATTGAAAGTATAAAGCACTGCCTATGAAGTATTCTTGCCAAAAAGATTTAAAACTGAATCCAGTCAAGATTTTGAACCCAACTACTGATTTACAGTAAATACAGGAGATGGAGAAACATATTAAATAATACCATGAGAATATAATCAGCCAAATACAAACTGTAAAGAATTCTATAGGGCAAATGATCCAATTTATTCCATAAATAAATGTCATGAAAAATAAAGGCAGGGGAACTGCTATAGATGAAAGAGACATGTCCACCAACTACAATAGGTGGATTTTGAAGAATACTATAGAACTTATACTGATAGATACAAATACTTAAGTAAATTGAGAATTAGAGTTAATAAACTCTATTTTATATTGTCTCCCATTGCCGAGTTAATAAACTCTATTTTATATTGTCTCCCATTGGCTTAATAATTATTAAACATTAAATGTACCGTAACCCATCTTACACCCCGTTCTCTTCTTTACTCTCTTCTCAATCTATTAATCGGTAACATCTGATAGGAAACTTGATTATTTGTTAATTTTAGTAAAAATGTCTCTCTTGGGAATCTCAAAATCATTCATTGAAGTATGTGGTTACAGAATCACTTCATTATTAGCAGTTAGAGAATCATAACTGGATCTTTTTGCAACCCATTGCAGTGATTTATTTTTATTCAGTTTGAGAGATTAGAATATTTTCAATTTATATCTGGCTACTTCCCATAATAGTGAAGCATGTGGGTTTGGTTTGCATTTTTTGGTTTGTATTTTCCTTATTTCATTTATGTGTTTTCAAAGATTTTTATGCTTTTATTTTTATGTTATAGTAAAAATATGGTCTTTGTAATTTCTCCTGTTGAGAATTTGTTAAGTCTTTGTCTACACCAGTATTGATTTTTTATATCTTTCTTATTTTGTCTATTTTATGTCATGAATTAATGCTGATGTATATTAACGTCTCCCACTGCATGTGTGTTTCTGCCTATTTTTCCTTCTATATGCAGTGTTTTTATTCTATATAATTTGATGTTATTATTTGGATATTATCTACTCTTGTCATAAAGATATCTGAGGCCATTTACTTTTTAATCCTTTGTGGGTAGCCACAAAGTTGATGCCTTATGTCTTTAGTATAAATTATATTATTTAAATAGGTTTCATTGTCTTATCTTAACTTTTTTGCCTCGAATTATAATTGGATGGTGTAATTAATGCCACTTTTACATACTTTTTCTTCATATTTGCCTGATACATTGTGCCTATTTCATAGTTTTTAATTCGTTTCAATGCCTTTTCATGAGACAAGGAATTTTCTACTTTTCCCATCCTCTCCCCTTCCCAGTCCTTGATAATTTAGTCTGGGATTGTAAATTCCATTATTTATTGGTTTTATAGTGGTGCAATATAAATATTACTTTAAAATAAAAATTAATGTTGTAGCCATTTGTAATAAAATAATTTATATTTTTATTTTTTAATTTAATTTTAAATTTAAATTTTTATCTTTAACTGATTTCATGGAGTCCACACCTAGCCTGGGAACTCTGAGGCTAATAATAAAAGCATGTTAATGAGATTTCAGAATTACTATGAAAAAGATGAGGAAAATGGTCTTTCTTTTTGTTAACACGTTAACTCATATTTAATAAGAAGGAATTTGGGGTTTCTTGATTTATTAGAATAGATTAAAAAAACTAGAAACAAGAGCATATGTAATCGTTTCCATTTTCCTATGTGGTTTTAAGATGATAATTCTAGGTTTAGGTTGGATCTTTTTGTTTTGAAACTACTTCATATCATACATGGAGCTACTTTTCAAGTTTCCATCAAGTTAATTCTTTTTTCATAACTTTTTTTCAGTTTCTTCAGTGATTTTTGATTTTATAAAGTTTTCAACTTAATTTTATAATTAACAATTTAATAAAATTGTTAATTATAAAATTAAAAAATAAAATTATAAATTGTTAATCATAAAATTAAAAAAATTAAATTAAATATTTATTTAAAGACAATTTCAAATGACACTGAAGAATATGATATGACAAGTATTACTTCAGCTGCTTCTCACTCAGATTCCACTCCCCAAAGTAGCCATTGAAAATAATTGATTAATCATATTGCTTAACCTTTAAAAGAAAGACTAATTCCTTAAATAATTTAGTCCAGGATAGAAGCAGTATCTTGTTCTTTTACAAAAAATAAGAATTAATTTTCAATAATTTTAACTTTTAGTAACTCACAAAGTTAGGAATACTGAATAATATTGAAAATGTTTGTTAATGTTGAAATGGGCAACCAAACAGTTTTCAGTAATTTTTTTTATTGCCCGTTTTGAGTAAGAGCATAAGCTACTCTTAAAAAAAAAAAGATGATATTTTATATTTCTAATAGGTATAACAAGTTTCACTATTCATGTAAAATCAATATATAATTTTAATGATTCTAGTTCTATTGAAAAATCAAAATATGGTGTATCAGTGGCATTTTATGGTTTTCACTTTAAGGCAATACTTTTAAAGCCATACATTCCAGTATTCAAGTTTTAAACAAGTTTTATTCAAGTTTGTATACACCCAACATGGAAGGCCATGACTTTAATCATTTCCTCACCAGAACTTCAATTATGCCAAGCGCTTTTTAATTATCCTGCAGCCCACAAGTCTATTCTTAGTAAAAAGTCTGACTTTTACAGAGGCAGTATATTCCTCTGTGGCAAGATTCAACTCACCACTTTGCAACCCCACCCATGAAAAAGCCCTGTGAATTAAAAGCTACTAAATTAAGTGTGTATTTTTAACAGCTTCAATTTTAAAGTCAATTTTGGCATAAAAGTGGAGGACATTTTTTTAAAGTACAAAAATGCTATGTTGGCATTTCATGATATTTTCAGAATGCAGTTTGTTTTTTGGGTTGTCTCTTTCATGAAGTTAGCTTCTTATAAAATCATTTTTCTTTCTAAAGAGAATATATTTAATTAGTTTGTTCTTTTACCTTTTATTTTTAAGTTATTTAAAAAGAAAATTCTGAACCAAGAAGAACAATGATAGAAAAGAACTTATATGTGAGGACAGGGCTGTAGGGTAGTGGGAAAAGGTTTGGGTGTATAGGGGGTGGCTGAGGAAGTACAGTGTTGAAGTGTAGCTGTTCTTAGCATTTCATGGACAGATCAAAATCTGTATTACAAATCCTGAAGTTAAGAGAAAAGTAAACCACATAAAATGATTGCATTGTTTTCCTCTTTTTATTTCCTAGTAGTGGAAAATCTGTTTTCCCAAATACAATACAAAGTCATATTAGGAAACACTTGTATAAAGCTAATGCTTAAGAGAAGCTAAATAATGCTTAGGAGAGAACCCTATACTATAAAATATATTCGCTGAAGAAATAGTTAATGAGAATCTGTTAGGTGTAAGGCTCTGTACTTCTTTTATGTATCATGTAACTCCAATAATGTATTGCCTTGTGATCCACCGTTAGGAAAATGCAGTGTTCAAAATCTTTGCTTAGAAAATATGGCAGAAACTGTGTGCTTGATCAACAGTTTTCCATGTTTTTCCTTGCCTTCATCTACTATAGAGGCAAGAATGTCTAAAAACTCAAGTCCCCAGTCTGCCTTTCAGCTAGAAGTTGCATGTGGGGATTCTAGCCAATGAGATGTAACGGGAAAGTTGCTGGTGCCATATGGTCTCTTTCTACCAGGGGGCTCTGGAAGTGCTACTGTCATCACTGTGGGCAGCAGAGCTGAAAGTCAGAAGGAGCCTGTGTCCTTGAAAGCGTCCTTGACCACCATACTATTTTTGGACTCCCTATTCTGGGACTTCTTGTGGCATGAAATAAAGAAAGCTCTTCCTTGTTTAAGTCACCATTTGCTGGGGTTCCTCTTACTCTTTCTTCATGCATTACTGACTCAGGGAAAAAATTAATTTGGCAATAAGTATGACAGTGGTCTTCATTTACCAAATTGTGTTGGCCAGTCTCCAAGATAGCCCACAATGATCCCACTTCCTTCATATGCTTGTTGGTTTGTGTGACAAAAACGATGTGGCTTTTAAAGCCTTTTGACACTATAAAAATTATGAACTTAACAATAACTTTAAGATAATTCATATTTTCTTTTTATAGAATGTCACATATTTCTTTTTATGACATGTTTTCTGGTAAATTATAAATATATCCTTTATTAAAATTGGAAAATAAAATTTTTAAAATAATTTGTAAAAACCACTTATATAGTATTATATACCAGGTTCTCTTCTATGTTCCTTAACTTCATTAACTTTTTTTTTCTTCAAATAACTTTTTGAAATAATCACAATCTCTTTGCCTTTAGAGAAACTGAGGCAAGGAGGTTAAAAATTCTGCCCAAGGCTACATTCAGGGAGGTGGCAGAGCTGGGATTTGAGCCTGGTTAGGCTGAATTCCAGCATTTTGATCCTCTCACTACATGAAAATCACCTGTAATCCTACTAACCAGGGAAAACTGGCCTCCTTTCTATAGATCTCTATAATGTGTAAGCGGTTTGCTTTGTTAGCATAACAAATCAGTTTCTGCTGGCATTCACAGTTTTTTAATTGCTTCCCTGACTTTTCAAGATATATAAGAATGCTGAATGTCATCCCTATTCTGCTGTTGTAGCCAACACTATCAATCGGTGTCCACTCAGGCAGTCAGAACCAATAGAGAGAATGTGGTACAGAAGAGCGGATACAAATATGTTGGAAGGAATGGAGGAGCAGGAAAGGGAAGGTGTGTTTGCCTAAGAGGGAGGGCACTGAAGGGTGGAATTGGAGTTAAGAACAAATGGTCAAGGGGCAGATCAGTCTTCAAAACATTTATATTCCCTTGAAATGTTTTCTTTCCTTAACACATTTATTCATGTCATTATTCTTCCACATTTAATGACTGCATTAATTATTAATCTCTGGTGGTTAAGTTTATTTGTTGTCTTTCTTAGTGTTAATTTTCCTCCTTTGAAATTTTAATCTTATGTGGGCTTTTCCATCCTCCTCCACTTGAAGCCTCCTTGTCTATCAATTTTTTGATTGCCACCACCATCTCTCCTTTCACCATCTCTAGCCCAGGACGTGGTCTTGGTGGCTTAGGGCTTTTGTCTCTTATTAACTACAGGTAGGATATCCAGCCATTGAGCTTGCAAAAGGTAACATTGTCCTTGCTACCAGCTTTAGGCAAGACGCCTTGCTGTGCCATCCCACATAAGTCCAACTCTGGGCTGCCTGAGTCTTCAGCTCCTGCATATTCCTGCAGGTTATCTATTATCTTGCTTTCGAATATGACTATGACTTTTTTATATTAAAAAATTATAATTGCTATGTTTATAGTAATGTGAAGAATGTAAAGCATGAACACATACAGTCATAGTAATGATAAATCTGTCTTAATACATTTAGCTGATTTGCTTGAGTTGTCTAGGTAAATGGTCACCTTACCCAAGAATAACAAGAACTGGAGCCACCATTTAATCGGTATTTGCTACATGGCAGGTATCTTCTGCCGTGTGCTTTATCTGTATGTCAGTGTTTGGAAATTGGCAAAGATTACTGGTGTTGTCCTGCGGAGTCCTGGTCATTGTCTAGCAGGCCCTCAGGTGACTATCTGATTCCAGAATGTACGCCTTTAATTGACTTTCTATTGGCTATATGATTTTACAGGTCCGTAGGGATAGTAGCTGTTAAATTGTGGAAAACTAATGGCAATGCTAATAATTCCTGTTATGCCATGCAACTGAATTTTGACTGGTAGATTATAAAGCCTTGTATGTCAAAATCTCCTTTGGCCAACTTCTAACATCTTATTGGTTCCCTCAATAATTAAAGAGTTCAATAAAATCTTTGATACATGTCCATCTAATATTTGTATGAGTCGTGATTTTACTTTTTTGAAAATTAAACCTTAGCATACATAGTATCTTCTAATCTTCACAACCTGAGAGACAGATGTTATTCACATTTAATAGATAAGAAAGCTGAGACTCAGATCAAATGGCTTACCTGCTCAATGTCAAATTAAATAGTAAGTGGCCAAGCTGGAATTTAAATGACGAATTTTGCTCCCTGCAATATCTTTGCTCTTATATATTACTGCCGGGCTTGGAGAAACTCCACTTGCTAACAAATAAAATGATTTTTCAAAAATATATTAACATCAGCAAAAACAATAATAACTAACTAATATTTATCAAGTCTTTACTATGTACCAGCACCAAACTAAATATTTATATGGATTAACACATTCAATTAACACATGAGAAAACTGAGCTTAAAGAGGTTCAGTAGCTTGTGTGAGGTTTTCCATGCTATTTCTAGCTTTTCCCCTTCTTTCTCCTATTAAAAATGCCCTTTCTGTATATTAGAATTATCTAGAAAGCTCTTAAAAATTAGTTTATCAGAATTTCTTAAGAGCTTCCTAGTGATTCTACATATTACAATCACCTGTAAGTGAGGCCATTTAACCTCTTGCCTCCCTAGCTGATACTTAAGAGAATTAGACAGGCCTGCAATGCTTGTTTTGTTTTTCTTGATATACCCTGGAAAGGGAATAGTGGGGCTGAGATCTTTGTTATTCTGAAGTTTGTCTAGTAGTGTCCAGGGTTTAAATAAAAGCATTTGAAAAACCAAGCTCAGCCAAAGATCAAATCATAATAGGAGCAGAGCATATTGAGAAGCCTTATCTCAATGGTAAGTAAATGACTTTTACATAGACTTACTAAGTCAATACTATCTGCCTTAGAGCGCCAAACAATAACATTTATAAAAGTCAGTATTTGCTGAGAAGATGTTCTCTTTCTATGGTTTAGAAAATGATCCGAATGGCGATTAATGTTTTTATAAACTTTCTCATCCCTTCACTCAAAGAGGCAGCCCCCAAGCCGTTCACAATTCTTCATTCTTGCTCCTTTTTTGCATAATGACTTGAAAAGTAAAATATTCACCTTTCCGACTATCTTTCCACTAGAGACGACCATTTGACCCAATTCTAGCCAGTAAGACATAAGTCATTGTGTGAAATTTTGAAATAGCTTTCTATAAGGGATATGCTAACCTGCTCTGCTCTGGTATAGTAGCCATCTCGTAACCATGTGGAGGAAAGTCACATGCCAAGATAGAGCAGAAAGAGAGGAGGACTGACCAGGGGTTTTTGATGATATCATGGAGCTCATGGACCAGCCCTTGACAGCTTTCCATAAACATTTTATTACATAGAAGAAAGTTAGCCCCTCGATTATTCAATCCACTTTTAGATGTTGCTGGTGGTGGTGGTTGTGGTTGCTTGCAGCTGAAAGGGCCCTTAACTGATCCATTTGCCAAAACAGAAATAAAAATGTATTTTTTGTTATTTGAAAAACCACAGGTAAACAAATTAAAAGTTTCCAAAAGCAAAGTAATGTTCAATTTAATTAAATTCGATAGAGAATCCACAGGATCATCTCAGATCTTTGTTTTTTTTCAACTTAGTCATGTGTGGTATTGTCTCCATACCCTAACTAGTTACCATTCTTATCTCAAATGAACTGATAACTTCTAACTAAAAATACGTACTGGTAAATTAATTAAACAAGGAGTCAATTAGACTGAGGTGGTGTGAATACCTCAGCAGCCTATGTAAGCAAACTAAAACCTAAGCCTGTAAATGCCTCAAGGTTAAGAAATCAAAACCTTAAGACAACCAATCACAAACAGCTAACTAGGCTTTTACAAATTAAGCAAATGCTTAAACTATAGCCAATCAGATAATTTCCTGCTTTGCTTTCACATCTTTACAATAAAAGTCTTTCTCCTAGTTCTTGTCAGTGGAACGTTCCTAATCACTTCTTGTTTAGTGCTGCCCAATTAGAATCGATTTTTCCTCAAATAAACTCTTAAAATTTTAATATGCCTCAGTTTATCTTTTAACAATACCCACAACTTATCCAAGTATAACTCCTGTTTCTTCCTCTTTAACAGTAAAACATTATAAAACCTAACAACTTAGTAGAAACCAACTTTCTTCCCAAATTCAATTGTAATTCAAAAATCTATAAATAGAAGCAATTTTATGTTTCGTAATATAAAACTCAATTAACTTATAGGCCTTTAAGCATCTCGCCATGGGAGGCATTGATTAAACAAATAGTAGCATTGTTAGAAAAATGTGACCTGTTTTGTTGGAGCTTCTTACTGCTTTCTTTTTAACTTTTTGTATATTTTCTCCATAACTGTTCCACCCAGTTCTCAGTCTGTTTGTTCATATTTTAGACTAGTAATATGGTAAAGTCTCTGTTATTTGTTATGACTGAAGAATAATTTGATCGATAGAATATCTAGATTAAATCTAGAATATCTAGATTAAAATAGTGATTTTCAGATAATCAGAAAAATACTCTAATTGTCCTATATGATTTTTGGATAATATAGTATAATATACTTAATTCTAACATTTTTCTGAACATAATATAATTTTTCTTGGGATTCAGAGTGCATAGTCTTTCCTGCCCAATAGAGCTTTGCTTTTGAGAAAAAAAATTGGTTGTGGGGATGAGAGGCGGAAGGATGCATGGAAATCATTTAACTTTATTTTTGTTTATGTTAGTTTTATTGAGGTATAATTGACAAAATTGTAAGATATTCAAAGTACACATCATGATGATTTGATATACGTATACACTATAAAAAGATTTCTCCCATCTAGTTAATTAACACATCCATCACCTAACGTGTTTATCTTTTTTTCTTTTATTTTTTGGTGAGAACATTTAGGTTCTACTCTCTTAGCAAATTTTAATTACACAATATAACGTTATCAACTATAATCATCATATTATACATTAGGTCCTCTGACCTTATTCATTGTATAGCTGAGAGTTTGAGAAAGTTTTCTTTTATAATTGTTTTAAGTCAGCAATTCCAGCCTTTTCATAGAAAGAAGGAATTTACTTCCAAAACTGAGTAAATTGTTATGTAAAACTCATTTTGAGTAATGCAAGTAACTCATTCTTTTTCTACATGGATTGTCCTTATTATCTTTAATATTAATGGAGAGAAACAAAGCCATTAACAATGTTTTCAAGGGAGATGAATAAGCTGTGGGCAGGTGTTGTAGAATGAACACGTCATTTCATCACAAGAGAACATATTGAATATGTTCACTGATGTTTTGCACCAGTAGAGTTTTATGTCTATCAGAATCTATGATCCCATTCGATCTATGTGAAATATAGGTTGACAGTATTAATGCTACCATAGTGGACTGTTCATAAGATTTCTCTCCACCCTCTGTAGAAATATTTTCCTTGATATGGCACAATGAAATTCCTTTTGGGTCATTCCATGTTGTGAGGTTTGCATATATAGTGAGCCATTTGCCACAAAGTTCCTTGATAAACAGATAAATTCTCATGTGTTATTTTTAACTTTTGAGCATATGTTACTGTCATTTTAACAGTTTAGAAACTCCCAGGTCTCAGGAAAACACAGGCACAAAGCATTAGGTTGTACTGAGCATCTTTTGGTCAGCAGGGAAGGAGCCAGGAGCAGTGATCGGAATAAAGAGCCTGATTTGAGAGTGGGCAGACTCAGCCTTAATTCCAGTAAAGTTTAGACATGAATATTCAATAGGTGAGTGAGACACAGCGTTTGGAGAACCTGCTTCACAGAGATAACAGGAAAATGATGTGAGAATGATCAGCTTTTTTTCATTCCACCTACGAGCTTATATATATCCAACTCATCCTTCATCACTCCTGTCACACTGTCAGATTAGGGATCTGAACCTGATCCCTCCACTGTACTTGAATCCTAGCCCTTCTATGCACGTTCAAACCTTGCTCAGAATTTCATCTCTCCACTCCCCTGTCTTAAACTTCTCATTCTCTTCCTTCTTTCTAAAGTTAGGCTTCCCTAGGCACTTATGAATATTTCTTTTTAATTCCTCACCTCCCATTCTCTCCTCAACCCACTAAGCCTGCCTTCTGCCGCTGCAGCTACACTGCAACTGCTCAAGCCACTTGGGCTTCACCAGGTATCTTCTCATTTGACCTGCCAGCCCATGTGATATTGTGCCTTCCCCCACCCCAGCCTCATCTCTTGCACTCTGCCCACCTCACTCCCTGTCATCCAGCCCCACTAGCCTCTTTTCTAGTCTTTGAATCTCCCCAACTCTTGCCAATTTCCAGGCTTTTGTACTTGTTCTTCCTATAGACCGGGATTCTCTCCACCAGTTCTCACGCGGCTCATTCATTCTCGTTCCTCAGATATCTATTCTCAGAGGAGCATTTCTGGAATAATACATGATCTGTGGCCTTGGGAACATCACTTAACTTCTCTGTTGTTCGGTTTCTCATCTATGACTGAGGAAATAATTGTAGCTATTGCCTAGGGTTGTAAGGATTAAATGAAATTATACACAAGTAGTATTTACAAGATGACATATAGCAGTAATATTGGATTGATTATAGATTATTGATTATAGATTATAGTAATATTAGATTGCTTACTATTCTAGGCAACATCTTCATTTTCTTATCTCCTTATTGTCTTCCTTTGTCACACTTATGAGTAGCAATTACATTATTTATTTATTCATTTATTGTGTATAGAATGGTGGGACACATGGTCCAAAAGGAGAAGGGACATCTGCCTTGTTGGTTTCTCTACCCTTTACATATCATTTGAGCTTGGAGCATGATAGGGCTCAATATATTACACACTTGAACCACTCTCTTACTACCTCGTGCTACAGCTGTCATTGTAGACTATGCTGTTCTTCCTTAAACATTTCCAATCTCTCTCTCTCTCTCTCTCTCTCTCTCTCTCTCTCTCACACACACACACACACACACACACACACACACACACACACACATCTTCGTCTTCCTCTGCTCATGCTTTTAAATGCCAGGACATATCTGAGAGAGTACAGGACAGAACAGAGACACAGGAATGGGTGGATGAGATTTGGGTGAGGCATTGTTGCCCTACACAGCAAGCTGGGTTCACGGGCACTCTGGTAGGAGGGAAAAGTGGGTGGAGCTGCTGATTATAACTGAAGAGGGGGACCTCAGAATGAGTCAACATGGGGTAGAGTTGGGAGTGGGCTTGCTCTGAAAGCTTGAGATTAGTTCAGTAAGTATCGAGCACCCCAATGTATCCAAATGAGCTAGGTATTAGATTAAAAGATATATATATATATGTCTATATATGTATATATGTATGTATGTATATGTATATGTATAAATCTCAAATATATGGATATATAAATGAATACTTGTAATTTACTATAGGAAGTGCTATACAGAGGTGTGCACAAGATACAATGTTGGCAATGAGGAGGGGGTGATTAGCTATCTGGGGGTGCTAGGAGATTCAAAGAGAGTAGTGATATAAAATAGACCTTAAATTTATCAAATCAACCAGGGAAAGGAATTCCAAGCTGAGGAAATAGCACATGCAAAGGTACAGAAAGATTTCTCATCGATATTCGATATGGTGGATGGAGCTGACATGAAGTCCCACCTCCCACTGTCCCCCTTCTCCACCAAACATACAGAAATCTTTAGCATCCCTGCGATTGTTATAAAGTTGATGGAACTTTTTTGAGGAGAAAGTTTCCTACAGATTTTAAACTCACTTTATTTGGGGGTAAATCCCTTCACTAGTTCATGAGTGACTACTAGACAGTCTCAAGGCTTCTGCATATTGAATTCCAACTCTTACAACAGTTCCAGTTTTATGAAGGATGAAGGATAGATGGGTGGGTGTGAGGGTGGACTAGATTGTTAGATGGATGGGTAGGAGGATAGGAGATGGGCGCCAAGGAATCCAATAGAGATTGAGGTGGTATCACTTTATTAGAGTTCTATTTGGGTGATGTGCCCAGATGCAGGGGTGACCTGGGAAAGGCACCCTAATGTTCATATTAACAAATTTTAATTTTATTATCATAATAACAGTAGTTATGGAATATCTGCTGTGTATCAGATATTATTCTAGGTTCTTTTTACATATTATCTCTACCCTGAAAGGATAGTATGAGGAACCTGAAGAAGTTAATTTACTTACCCAAGGTAGGATAGCAAGTACATTTACTTAAATTTGAAGCTCATGTTTTTTCTACCATGTCATGGGGACAATTCCTACTTCTTTCTGAGCAAGGACACAATTTACTTCCATTCCCTGCGTTCAAACCATATCACTGCTCAGCTTTGACAGTCCTCTCCAGCTCTTGTAATATAAAGAACAGTGAAGAATGATACAATTATTCATTTTTCTGACGCCTCTCCTGTAGTATAATTGGTTTTTCTTCTGACACTGAATTACTTTCTGCAATGTGAAATGCTTTCTTTTGTGTCTGAACGGTGGCCACCACCACAGTCAGTTTACTTCTGGAATCTTCCTACTTCATACCTCTCCAGAGAGAATTATACCACTTACTGTATCCACTGTGGTTTCTGTTGTTTGCAATGGAACCCTTCTGGGTGGGCTAAGGGAATTATTGCCAGCTATTAGATGGTTTACAAAACTACTAGAAGGGCTATAAGAGCAGGCTCTAGGCTGAGCTTCTAGGAACAATTCCCAATTTCCAAAATCACACAGCTTCTGCATGGCCAAGAACCTCACAGTGTCTTCTTGACATTTTTGCAGGAAACTGCTGACGAGTGAACCTTGATGCTGTTGCTACAATCCGCAGGCATAAAATGAAAGCCTCTCCCTCTTTCTTTCCACTCAGGACCAGTTTCATAAGCATGCAAGCTGTGCAGTCATTTAAGGTCCCATGCTTGGAAGTGAGCCACTCAAGGTTTAATGCTCTGCGCTTGCTATCTCAAAATTCTTAACATTTATCTTTAAGTTTGTGTTTTGTAAACGAAGCCCTTTGGGGCCCCGGCCCCCCCTTTCCCTGCAACTGCCCAGTGACCACGGCCTTCCTGGCCGCTGTGGAGGCCTGGGCGTGAGTGCGAGGAGGATCGCACGCATCATTAGTCAGGCGCATGTGCCTGGGGACACCGCGGGAGGGGCAGGAAGGCGGAGTCCTTGGCCCAGGCTGGCGGCTGAACACAGTGTTAGGTGGTGAGATGGTGCGTGGTGAGATGGTGTGGGGCGAGCCTCTCACCTCTGTCTGTCCAGGTGCCTGGGGCTTCTAAACGTGAAGGTGGCAGTTAATTCAGGGGGTCGCACATCCTCCATAGGTTTGGGTGGCAGGCCTTGGGCGAGATGCCTGACTAGACTTCTGGAGGGTTCCGTCCTGCCACAGAAACCAGAGGAAACACAACAGCCAGCCGGCCGCAGCTGTGCTGAGTCGCGGGCAGAGGCCCTGGGTGCAGGTGAGTGTCTGCACTCCTATCTGAGTGTTCCCGGTCCTAGGAGTGAAACGTTAACTAGCAAATTAACAAAAACCACCCTGACAAGTTGTGGGAAAGGCCACAGAAGGAAGGAAAAAGTTTTTTCCTACTTTCTGTACAGGGGCCTCGAGTTTTCATTTTGTACTTGGCCCCACAAGTTCTCTGGCCAGCCCAGTTTCTGCTTAATTTGGTGTGAAACCAAGTCTTTGATAAGTGCATCTGAATTGTGTAATCCAAATCACATCCTAAACTCTAGGGAGTCTGGGAAGTGTAGTTTTTAGCTTTCCAACCTAAGTAGTACAGGAAGGCACTGCAGTACAAGAAAGAAGTTGGAATGGATGTTGAATAAGACAACCTGCTTTATCTGCCATAATAACCCACATCGTGAATCTGGCAATAGTTGTATGCCTCTTTGTACATTAGGCTCCATGGGCAGGGGCTGGATCTGGCTCATTCACTCCTCTATCCCCAGTTCAGGATACAGGGCCTCTCACATAGTAAGATCACAATATTTGTAGACTTGAATTGCTACTCACCTATTTTTTATATGCTGTAGTTATTAACCTGTACATCTAATGGTATATTCTCTCTTGTCATAGTTCATATTAACTGAAGATTTTCATTACTAGTGACAAATTCATATTAAAATGCAGTGGGTTAGTAAAGTTTTTTTCGAAAGCTATGTGGATTATATTTCTTTTCATGTACTGGGCATAGCTAATGCAAACATGGTACCATATGCTTAATCCACTGTGCTTAGTGAATTAAATCACTTACTGTGCCATTATGGAAACATTAATAATATTTACCCAGCCCGCAGAAACCACCAGTGTGAAGTTACATTTCTTCTAGTCTTCACCTTTTGAATTTCACAAACTGGAATTAATTTCAAAGGAACATGTCTGGCTGAAATGTATTAAGAGTGGGCAAATCACAGAATATTCTATGGAAAAATTAATTTTATTTAAAACAGGAATGCACTGAGCAGAATCAAACTTTTCATATACTTCTCACCATATCCAAAATGGAAAGTAAAAGTATTTCTACCAAAAGATTTTAATTAAAAAGGCTTTGGCATGCGTGTATAAAAATATCTCTTAATCACAAAGATAAAAAGTTAATGCTTTTATCTGAGATTTGACTAACAATATAAATTGTGTAGCTGTGGATTAGGTGATGGTGAGGACAGTTGAGTGTTTGTTGGGTGATCAGATCATCCAAGCAATTCAGAAAGCAAAGTTGCACCTCTCAGAACTTAATCTGGCTATCCAAGAAGTAGTGTGGAGTGGAGGGCTTACTCCAAAAATTCTTTAAATTTATTAGGATAAAAGAGGTCTTTGGAATCTCCATCCTTATGTGTTCTGTTCAGGGACTGCATTATGAAAGTCTGGCCTGATGATTAATGGTCATTTGGTCCTGTCCAAAATGTCTATGGAGACATTTGTTTCACATCAAAAAGTCCTTGATATTTGTTCCTGTCAAAAACATCCAGGCTTAGAAAATGTCCCTAGGTTCAAATAGCCCATAATATGCATTTATACTTTTGGTTTACAGGATTAATACATAAAAAAAAATACTATCATGATTTCTTGGTCCAATAATTGTGTTGTGGCTGTATTGCCTAGGTAGCATAGCTAGTAAATGGCACTTTGAGTTAGGCAAGTGGGTCAAAGTTCAAATTTTGCAGAAGAGCAGGATTTAAATATCGAGGACCTTTTGCCATGAACCAAATGTTTCTGTAGATGTTTTGGACAGGATCAAATGTCTTGCAAGGGGCCTGACAGGTCTGACAGGTCCTGAATTAGATCTAGCTATAACTCAGAGCGTATAAGTTACGTATGGGAATCCATGAGGCAACTGTGTGAGTAATTGATTGTGATAGCCTAAAAGACATATTCTGGCCCTTGAGCCAAAGTAGTCAATAAGAGAATCCTGGTTCATTTAGGAAAGGTAGGACAGAGAACGTTGACTTTTATTATTGAGGTAATCTTGTCTTTCACATCAATTTGGCTGCAGGATTTATCTTAATCCATTGTGCCTCTAAATTAAATAGTTATGTTGACAAAGTGTAACTATAATATAACTATAAATTATAAGTATGGTAAAGGTTATTCAGCCGGATAATCCAGGGTAATCATTCCATCTCAAAATTTATAACTTAATTATATCTGCAAAGTCCTTTTTGGCCATCTAAAGTAACATTCATAGGTTCCAGGGACTAGAATATGGATTTCTTTTGGGAGAGACATAATTCAGCTCAATATGCATGCTGTCTGAAAATGTGCTAAAACTCAAACCTATTTATTACCTACTACTGCTGAGCAGAACATTGAAAGATGGAGAGTCCAAGGACCTACTTTCTTTTGGACTAGAAATCATAAACCTAGGTTTCTAAAGAAGCTTATTTTAAAAGAGGATTGTTTTGGGGGAACATCTGGCAACACAATTTGTTTTTAAGTATCCAGACTAATTTGGATACAGTCTTCAAAAATCTTGAGGATTCGGATTAAATTTTATTCTGGCTATTTTGTGTAAGTTATCGAACTTCCTAAAAATTCATGTGTTTCTGCATTTTTTTGATCATCTATGTACAAGCTATAAGGTCTTGGATCTGGACAGATTCAGTGCTATTTAATTTTTAGCACTCGGGGACTGATAAATTACACTTTGAAATAGATTAATACAGAATTGATTCATTTTTTTAAATGAGTTTACATGTAACATATCATTTAACATATCCTAACTGATCTTGAGCATAGTTATTGAATTATTATTGCTGAAGTTTAAATGAAACAGTGGGTACCTTATTTCAGGATTCAGACTTTAAATACAAGGACTACCCCATCATTCTTCCTTGTCATGATATTCTGAATACCATGTATCTCACTAAACAATTTTGTTTGTACTTTTTGTTAAATATTTTGGTGAATTAGAAAATATAACTTTCAGAGCCACCTCATAAAGTCTCTTGGAGTTGAACTAGTTTTCTGCTGTTGTTTTAAATGTTAGTTATAACACCTGTGACTGTACTTGGTACTTGTAGCTCTAGTTCTTTCAGTGGCAACATGCCTCTAATATGCTTAGCACTTCTTAGCACAGGCTGTATGCCAACCACAATGCAAATGGGGCAGGGTGAATATAAAGATATCTAAGACTTGGTCTGTCTCCTCCAGACTCTAATCTCTGGACTGGGATCTGAATTTATTTAACCTTAATCTCTAGCATCTCTGCTACTCTTCAGCATGTAGCTCACAGTAAATATCTCTGTTTTGTTTTAAAATTTCAGGTATACAACATAATGATTTGATATTTGCATATGTTGTGAAATGATAACCCCAATAAGTCTAGTTAGCATCTCTCACCATACATAGTTACATAGTTTTTTTCTTGTGATGAACACTTTTAAGATCTACTTTCTTAGCAACTTTTAAATATGCAATACAGTATTGTTAACTATAGTCACCATACTATAAATTACATCCCTATGACATTTATTTTGTAACTGGAAGTTTGTACCTTTTGACTCCCTTCACCCATTTTGCCCCCCACCTCGAACCCCTCAGTAAATGTCTGTTTAATGAGGAAATTTTTGAGGATTGAGCAGTTGATGAATGAATAAAGAGTCTAGAAATTGAACTACTTATGAAGTCAAATAAGTAGGATAGAATGCTTCTATCTTTACATCATTTCTAAGTGATGTAATGAAGGCGTGAACAGGATGTAATGGTACCCACAAATTCGGCTAAGGAAAGTAAGAATTTATCGAAAAATAGCCATGTGAGCAAGTTCCTGGAGGAAATGAGTCCAATTCACTAAGTAATCTCTTCTATGAATTTACTTGTTTCTTTTCACTGCTTAGTTTTGGTAGGCTACTTTTCATTTTGTCTACATAATAGCATTTGTAGGTTTTTCTCTGCCTTAGCTTTTTGCTGCTGGCATTAGAAGCAGCAGGGGTGGAATGACTATTTGGGAAGAGACAGGGGGCAGAGTCAGCACACAACACTTCAACACTGCTCTCCCAGGGAGAAAGGGGTCCAAGAGATGAGGAGAAATGAATGGGGCAAAATGGATGGGGAACAAAGAAGGAAACTGGGGTCAGCTTCTTATTTATAAGAATATATTTATAAAAAGTTATTATATTTGAGAATATATTCTTTGTGAATATATGTTCAATGAATGTATCCTTTTTCTTATGACCACATCTTGCCTTTCTCTGGGAAGCAATGTGTGCTAAACTAACCTTCCTCTTTATCTCGCTTCTAGTAGAAGCCACCTTTGTCTGTCTCAGCCCTTTCCAGCTGCAGCAGCAGGA